>NW_026867881.1:0-94199 GCF_020745735.1 Hemiscyllium ocellatum
GTGCTAATTTGTCTGGATGTTCTGATGTGACCCCTTCGCAGATGTGAAGTCACATTCGAGATAAACTCCTTCAGGAATGTGGGCTTTTTTTTGGCAAGGCCAACAATGTTTTCGTCCCTAACTGCCCTTCAGACAAGAGATTGCCAGACTTTAGGGGCATTTTAAAAGTCAAGCACTGTGAGCCATCATATGCAGGCAGCACCAAGTTAATGCTAGCGGTTTCCTTCCCTGAAGAGCGTTATTGAATCAAATGGGTTTTTCAGAAAAGTTTCATTCTCTCAATGACTGAGACTAGTTTTCAATTCAGATTTAAAAAAAATAAATTTAATTTCCCCAATGTTTGTTTTTACTGGTATTTGAACCCATGAGCCCAGATTATTTGCCTGGGGCCTCTGGATTGCTGGTCCAGTGTTGTTGTTATAACATCACTGACTCGCCTGGACAGCATTGAGAGTCATACAGATGTATAGCACACAAAGAGACCCTATGTGCAACTGGTGCACGCCGAGCACATAGCCAAAATTGATCTAGTCCGATGTGCCAGCACGTCCCTCCAAACCCTTCCCATTCATATTCCCATCCAGATGCCTTTATAAATGTTGCAATTGTCCAGCCTCCACCACTTCCTCTGGCAGCTCATTCCATACACCACACCACCCTCTGACTGACAAAGTTGCCCCATAGGTCCTTTTTATGTCTTTTCCCCCTCTCACCTCTAGTTCTGGACTCCCACCCCAGGGAAAAGACCTTGTCTATTCACCCTATCCATGCCCCTCATCATTTTATAAACCTCAATAAGGTCACTCCTCAGCCTCCGATGCTCCAGGGAAAACAGCCCCAGCTTATTTAGCCACTCCCTATAGCTCAAACCCTGGCAACATCTTTGTAAACATTTTTCTGAGCCCTTTCAAGTTTCGTTTAACTGAACAGTAAAAGTCATACTGGACAGGGATATATCATAGTGTTACTATGCAATATGTATTTATTTACGACTGTATAAATTTGATTTACAATTATTTCTAGTTATATCATAGTGTTGTAGCCATGTTATGTATTCAAAGTTTGGGAGAATATTTGTAGCTCGGCTGCTCATTGTTGTGGTTCTGTTTGCCGAGCTGGGAATTTGTGTTGCAGACATTTCGTCCCCTGTCTAGGTGACATCCTCAGTGCTTGGGAGTCGCCTGTGAAACACTTCTGTGTTGTTTCCTCCGGCATTTATAGTGGTTTGTCTCTGCCGCTTCCGATTGTCAGTTCCAGCTGTCCGCTGCAGTGGCCGGTATATTGGGTCCAGGTCGATGTGTTTATTGATTGAATCTGTGGGTGAGTGCCATGCCTCTAGGAATTCCCTGGCTGTTCTCTGTTTGGCTTGTCCTGTAATAGTAGTGTTATGGATGCAGATCATTAGCTGTCTTCCTGTTTGTCCTATGTAGTGTTTTGTGCAGTCCTTATTGTGTACAAAATCCCATGCAAGGCCTGCACAAAACACTACATAGGACAAACAGGAAGACAGCTAACGACCTGCATCCATGAACACCAACTAGCCATGAAACGACACGACCAGCTATCCTTGGTAGCCATACACGCAGATGACAAGCAACATGAATTCGACTGGGACAACACTACTATTATAGGACAAGCCAAACCGAGAACAGCCAGGGAATTCCTAGAGGCATGGCACTCATCCACAGATTCAATCAATAAGCACATCGACCTGGACCCAATATACCGGCCATTGCAGCGGACAGCTGGAACTGACAACCGGAAGCGGGCAGAGACAAACCACTATAAACGCCGGAGGAAAGATCACAGAAGGGCTTCACAGGAGGCTCCCAAGCACTGAGGATGTCACCTAGACAGGGGACGAAACGTCTGCAATACAAACTCCCAGCTCGGCGAACAGAACCACAACATGTCATGTATTTCCAGTCATACCCGTTACAGGACAGGAGAATACTGGGCTCAATGCTGACTCTGTGGATGAGTCTAGTCAGACTCATTCCTCTCTATATCCACAGAGTCCTGTAAGTGTATTCCTCTATAGGATCCCTCCAGTCTCACTTGCGTATTGATCGACTCCACTACACTCATCCTCAGAGCGAGCATGTTCTCGGTCTTGTTACCAAAGCAAAGTTCTTGCTCTGATTCTCTTCCCCACCCCCCCACCCCCATCTTGGTCTGTCAATATGGTAGAAAGAAAGAGAGGGGGGGGCAGATAACTAGGTTAGCAAACTGCATGAGGGTGGCATGGTGGCTCAGTAGGTAGCACCGATGCCTCATAGTGCCAGGGACCTGGGTTCAATTCCAGCCTCGGGCGACTCTCCGTGTGGGTTTCCCCCCGAGTGCTCCGGTTTCCTCTCTCACAGTCCAACCTTGTGCAGGTGAGGGTGGGTTGGCCGTGCTAAATTGCCCAGAGTGTTCAGGGATGTGTAGCTTAGGTGCACGTGTCAGGGGTAAATATAGGGGAATGGGTCTGGGTGGGATACTCATCACAGGGTCAGTCTGGACTTGTTGGGTCAGTATGGACTTGTTGGGCCGAAGGGCCTGTTTCCACACTGTAGGGGTTCTAATTCTTAACTTTTCTTGGAGCTAGATCTGCCAAATGTCAGGAATCAGAAAAATTGGGAGGGAGCGTATCAGGTACGGCAGTAGGGAGAGTGTGTGGGATGGAGACTCTCAGGTTTTGGGTTATGGGCGTGGAATGAATATTCCGTGAAATCGATCTGTTAAACTCTGAGATTCTACGTGATACTGACAGCGATGACTTTCTAATTGACAGGCTTTCACAGGAGGATTTACCTGCATATCTTGAACTAATTGCCTCAGCCAGCTTGACTCATTGGGACTGGAATTTTATCGATCTTTTGAGTGGAGAAGGAGGATTGTCCCGCCTGCTTCCAGAGATCTGACTGGTAAAGCACTGAGATGCCGCTGTTCGAGGGTGGAGGGAGCTTTACCGGAGCGGAGAGTTAGCCAGCCGGCCCCCCGCAGCAGAGTGGGACGTCAGAGGGAGCGTCGAACCTGGAGGGAGGCCCCGCCGTGGGGAAACCGTGGAAGTGTGGGGAATGCGGGAAGGGGTTTCGAGTCCCCTCTGAGCTGGAGATCCACCGGCGCGGTCACACCGGGGACAGGCCGTTCTCCTGCCCCGAGTCCGGCAAGGCCTTCATTGGGTCCTCCAAGCTGCTGAGGCACCGGCGGACCACACCGGGGACAGGCCGTACCCCTGCCCCGAGTGTGGCAAGGCCCTTCACCCAGCTGTCCCACCTGCAGACGCACCGGCGTCTCCACACACCAGGGAGAGGCCTCTCACCTGCCCCGGGGGCGGCAAGGCCTTCAATCGATCGCCGACCCTGCGGACGCACAGGCGCCTTCCCAACGTGACCGCACGGAGTTGAAGTCTGCAGCGAATCCCACCCAGGACTGGGGGGGGATCGTGCCCGTGGGGGGATTGTGCCCCGTTCGAAGACAGTGGGTGAAGTGGGAAGGGAGCGAGGCTTCCTTTCTGCCGGACTGGCCGCTCTCGCTCCCTTTGCTTCCCGTGGGACCGATGCTGTTTGAGGCTGGGACTGCACGTTCCCCGGGCCAAAGATCTGCAGGAGCTGAGGAAGTGCACTCCTTTCACACCGGATGGTAAATCATGTTTGTCCCATCTATTTCAGTCTTAAATACCCTCCGTGACCTGGCCTCCCAGCCTCCTGTGGCAGTGAATTCCCCAGATTCACCACTCTCTGTCTGAAGAGGTTTCTCCTTATCTCCGTTCTAAAAGGTCTAAGGCTGTGCCCTCGGCTCCTGGTCTCTCCTACCAATGGAAACATCTTCCCAATGGCCACAGATAGATCAAAGTCAAATACAATAGCCTCTATTCCATTGAGTGTCCAGCACACTTTATAGCACTTTGTAAAATCAGGAGGGCCATTGATGAGGTGAGTGGCAGGTGTCTTTTCCCGATAGAATAAAGAATATTCCAGCACAGGAACAGGCCCTTCGGCCCTCCAAGCCTACACCGATCCAGATCCTCTATCTAAACCTGCTGCCTATTTTCTCAGGATCTGTATCCCTCTGCTCCCTGCCCTTTCATGTATCTGTTGAGATACATCTTAAATGACGCCATTGTTCCCGTCCCTACCATCTCCGCTGGCAACACATTCCAGGTACCCAGCACCCTCTGCGTAAAGAACTTTCCATACATATCTTAAATCTTTCCCCTCTCACTTTGAACTCATGACCCCAGGTAACTGAGGCCTCCACTCTGGGGGAAAAACATTTCTTGCTTTCCACCCTGTCTTTACCTCTCATGATTTTGTTGGCCTCAATCTGGTCCCCCCTCAACCTCCGTCTTTCCAATGAAAATAATCCTGATCTATTCAAACTCTCTTCATAGTTAGCATCCTCCATACCAGGTAACATCCTGGTGAACCTCCTGTGCACCCTCTCCAAAGCATCCACATCCATTTGGTAATGTGGCGACCAGAACTGTACGTGGTATTCCAAATCTGGCCGAAACAAAGTCTTGTATAACTGTAACATGACCTGCCAACTCTTGTACTCAATACTCTGTCCGATGAAGGAAAGTGTGCCATATGCTGCCTTGACCACTCTACTGACCTGCATTGCCATCTTCAGGGAACAATGGGCCTGAACACACAGATCTCTCTCTACATCAGTTTTCCCCAGGACTTTTCCATTTACTGTATAGTTTGCTCTAGAATTGGATCTTCCAAAATGCATCACCCTCACATTTGTCTGGATTGAACTCCATCTGCCATTTCTCTGCCCAACTCTCCAGTCTATTCTCCATTCTGCTGTATTCTCTGACAGTCCTCTTCACTATCTGCTACTCCACCAATCTTAGTGTCAACTGCAAACTTGCTAATGAGGCAACCTACACCTTCCTCCAAATCATTTAGATATATCACAAACAGCAGTGCTCCCAGCACGGAGCCCTGTGGGACACCACTGGTCACCGTCTCAGTTTTGAGAAACTCCCTTCCAATACTACTCCCTGTCTCCTGTTTCCCAACCAGTTCTCTATCCATCTAGCTAGAATACCCTGGACCCCATGTGATTTCACCTTTTCCATCAGCCTACCATGGGGAACCTTGTCAAATGCCCAAGTAAAGTCCATGTCTATGACATCTGCAGCCCTTCCCTCATCAATCAATTGTCATTTCCTCGTAGAATTCTATTAATTTGCTAAGTCATGACCTTCCCTGAACAAAACCATGCTGCCTATCACTCATAAGCTCATTTTCTTCCAAATGTAAACAGATCTTATCCCTCAGTATCTTCTCCAGCAGCTTCCCTACCACTGACATCCAGCTCTCAGGTCTGTAATTACCTGGATTATCCCTGCGACCCTTCTGAAACAAGGGGAAAACATTATCAATTCTCCAGTCCTCTGGGACCTCACCTGTGTTCAAGGAAGCTGCAAAGGTATCTGTTAAGGCCCAAGCTATTTCCTCTCTTGCTTCCCTCAGTAACCTGGGATAGATCCCATCAGGACCTGGGGACTTTGACCACCTTAATGCCTTTTTAGAATACACATCACTTCCTCCTCCTTATGCCGACTTGCCCTAGAGTATTCAAAGATCTATCCCTAACGTCAACATCCACCATGTCCCTCTCCTCAGTTAAACCTGACACAAAGTACTCATTAAGAATCTTGCCCATTTTCTCTGACTCCACACACATCTTTCCTCCTTCGTCCTTGAGTGGGCCCACCCTTTCTCTAGTTACCCTCTTGCTCCTTATATATGAATAAAGGGCTTTGTGGTTGTCCTTAACCTTGCTCGCTAAGGATATCTCATCGCCCCTTTTAACCCTCTTAATTCCTCATTTCAGATTGGTCCTACTTTCCTGATATTCTTCCAAAGCTTTCTGTCTTCAGTCGCCTAGACCTTATGTATGCTTCCTTTTTCCTCTCAGCAAGTCTCACAATTTCACCTGTCATCCATGGTTCCCTAATCTTGCCAATTCCATCCCTCATTTTCACAGAGACATCTCTCTCCTGAACTCGAATCAATTCTCTTTAAGAGCCTCCCAAATATCGAATATGGATTTTCCTTCAAAAAGCTGCTCCCAATCCACACTTCCCCAGCGCCTGCTGAATTTGGGTATAGTTGGCCTTTCCCCAATAAGCACTTTTCCTTTCGGACCACTCTCGTCTTTGTCCATGAGTATTCTAAACCTTACGGAATTGTGATCCCTACCCCCCAACGTAATCCCATGTAGGGGCCAAGTGATGGCAAATGTGACTAGATTAATTTAGGATATCTGGTCAGCTTGGACAAGTTGGGCCAAAGGGTCTGTTTCCGTGCTGTATGACTCTAATTGTCTTTGGTGAAAGCAGAAGTGTGGTTGTGAAGACTGGACTTGCAGAGCAGCTTTTAAAGATGTTTTGCCCTGACTGGGAGCAGAAGAGTTTCACTGAAGTGTATTGGTGTTAATGCCTTGATGTCTCAATTTGCTCCCACCTTCCTGGGGGTCGTTAACCATTTTGTTCCACAAATAGCTGCATTGCAGGTTCCCCCCATGAATTGACACACTTATATTTGCTTCCCAGATTCAGACTGTTGCTCACTGTCAACTGTATCCCAGTGTTGTGGAGTTATCCAAAATGCAGAGAGATGTTAGTCTTGACGTTTTTGCATTTCTGCCCCTGTAAGATCCTGACTCAGCAACCTTCAGTTAGAGTGGAGTGAGGACAGAGGGAGAGAGAGGTGGGATGGTGCTTTCAATTTTGTGGAATAACAAAAGAAAAGAATATTCCACAGAAAGTAGAATTCCTTGTTCAGAATTTCTACCTGCACTGACAGTGATGACCTTTTGTAATCTCTTTTTATGGAGTATTTGAAGATCTGAAGACGGAAGTTTCAAAATCAACAAGTGAAGGCCGTTTGCCCGAAATGTTGACTCTCCTGCTCCTCAGATGCTGCCTGACCTCCTGCGCTTTTCCAGCACTGCACATTTCAAATCTGGCTCTCCAGCGTCTGCAGTCCTCACTTTGAAAGTCACTCAGTCCATCAGGACCGCAACTATGATTCTGTGAGAAGGAGCAAAGCTTTTTGGTTCCTGTTTCAGTACGTTTTCAGCATCAGTGGGACTGGATGAGAGACCCTACCATTGCAGGGCACTGAGTGTGGAGCCTGAAGCAGTTTTTTGGCCTGGAAAGAGGAATTCACAGTGGAGAGAGTCTCTACGTGCGTTTGTGTGTGGCTGAAGCTCCGGCCATGGAGAAACCAGAGGAATCCCGCCCCGCGGAGAAACTGTGGAAGTGTGGCGACTGCAAAAAAGGCTTCTGTTTCTCATCTGCCCTGGAGACTCATCGGCGCAGCCACACTGGGGAGAGGCCATTCCCCTGCCCTGTCTGTGGCCTACCCAGGCCTCCAACCTCCAGACCCACCGGCGGGTCCACACCGGGGAGAGGCCCTTCCGCTGCCCCAAGTGTGGGATGGCCTTCAGGAATTCCTCCCACCAGCGGGTCCACACGGGGAGAGGCCCTTCAGCTGCCCTGAATGTGGGAAGACCTTCAGCACATCCTCCACCCTGCGGAGCCACCAGCGGGTCCACACCGTGGAGAAGCCCTTCAGCTGCCCCGAGTGCGAGAAGGCCTTCAGTAATTCCTCCGCCCTGCTGAGGCACCAGCAGGTCCACATCGGGAGAGAGGCCCTTCAGCTGCCCTGAGCGCGGGAAGGCCTTCACCAATTCTGCTAACCTGCTAAGCCAACAGCAGGTCCACACTGGGAAGAGGCTGTTCCCTTGCACAGAGTGTGGGAAAGCCTTCAGGCATTCTTCTCACTTGCTGACCCACTGGGGGGTCCACACCGGGGAGAGGCCCTTCAGCTGCCCCCGAGTGTGGGAAGGCCTTCAGCCATTCCACCAACCTGCTGACCCACCAGCGGGTCCACACAGGGGAGAGGCCGTTCCCATGTCACGTGTGTGGGAAGGCCTTCAGCATTTCCTCCCACCTGGTGAGGCACAACGGGTCCACACGGGGGAGAGGCCCTTCAGCTGCCCTGAGTGCGGGAAGGCCTTCACCCGCTCCTCCCACCTGCGGAGGCACCAGCGAGTTCATGTGCCATCGCAGGGGGATTGAAGGAATGATGGCTGAGTGCCGTTATCGACTGGACTATCAACCCGGTTCCGGGGACTCCCAGGTTCGAATCCCACCGCGACAGATGGTGGAATTGGAATTTGGTCAGAAATCTGGAGTTTAGAATCTAACGGTGAAACCATTGTCGGTGGGGTGGGGTGGAAGAAGTCCCCGTTCTTTTTTAGGGAAACAAACTGTCGTTGTGGGAGAGGATTCACTCAGTCGTCCCAGCTGCATCCTTTACGTGGTCTAGCCTACACATGACTCCAGACCCACAGCAGTATGATCGACTCTGCACTCCCCATCCAACTAACTTGGATACAGGATACGGGTTGAAAATGCTGAGTGAGGCAATACTTTCTCCGGGTTAAGGCTGTACCAAGGATCCAATTCCAAAGGGACAACTTGGTGACCAATAATGAAGAAAGTGAGGGGTTGGAGGGAGTGTGTGCAATTTGACTGTGAGCTGTTTTTAAAACATTGCTACTTTTTCTACGCCTTTCTGCTGGGAGATTCTGAAGCTGTAACAAAGTTGGGTCGCAATAAAGTTTACCTGAACTTCCCACCGAGCTCAGACTCTCATTGAGAGCTTGGAATTGCAACATGTTTTTGTTTTAAAACTGCTCATTTCTTACAGGTGAAAGTGAGAACTGCTGATGCTGGCGATCAGAGTCAAGATTAGAGAGGTGCTGGCAATGCACAGCAGGTCAGGCAGCATCCAAGGAAGCAGGAAAATCGACATTTTTCGGGCAATGTTGATTTTGCTCCTCAGATTGCTGCCTTACCTGTTGTGCTCATTTCTGACGGTCTCCTGTACCATGTTTCCAATGTTGTGTATCAGTTGCAGTAGTGAATGAGTAGCCAGTGTTGTTAGAAATTGTGAATTTTTCAGGAGTGCAGGTACTGCATCATCCCATTGTCATTGTACAGTTTCCTGGCAGCACTGGGAAGTGGTGGCTGTGTCCACTGCAAACGATGTGGAGGTGCCGGTGTTGGACTGGGGTGGATAAAGTTAAAAATCACACAACACCAGATTATCTTCCTTCTGGTTTATTTGGAAGCACTGGCTTTTGGAGTGCTGCTCCTTCATCAGGTAGCTGTGGAGCAGAATCATAAGACACAGAATTTATAGCAAAAGCTGATGGTGTCATGCGACTGCTAAGATATTGAATAAATCTAGATTGCGGATTAGTCTTTCATCTTTTACCATGGGTTGCAGGTTTCAGTTCATTAATATGTGAACCCCAGAACTACTTTGAATTCACCTTCGAGATGGTTTAAGGTTTTATAAAAATAGGTGGCATCTCAGCTTAGATCCTGCACAAAAGGTGTGAGGTTCGAGTCTGTATCCCAATCTTGAATCAGATTGGTTCTATTAACTAAAGTGGGAATTTATACAATATTACATGGATTATAAAATATTACATGCAGTTTGTGTGCTTTTTGAACAAAATTTCATCCCATAGACTTATGTGAGACTGTATATGCACGAGAGTGTGCGTGCATGTGAGTTTGTACATGCATGCTAATGAAATGTGTGTTTGGAGTATAAGCTTGTGAGACAGTGTGAGTGTTAGGGTGTGTGTGTGTGTGTGAGTGTCCGAGACAGCGTGACAGATGAAGGCAAGGCGTTGCATTTTGCTAAAACAAGGAAGGGCAGAACTCGTCCAGTTAATGGTAGGGCCCCGCATTGTGTTGGAGAACAGAGACACGGTGGGGGAGGGGTTCAGGTACATAAAGTTAAAAATCTTTCAACACCAGGTTATCGTCCAACTGGTTTATTTGGAAGCATGAGCTTTGAGTGCAGCTCCTTCATGGGGTGTTTGTAGAACAGGATCATAAGACACAACCACCTGATGAAGGAGCAGCGCTCCAAAAGCTTATGTTTGCAAATGAGCCTGTTGGAGTATCACCTGGTCTGGTGTGAATTTTAACTTCGTACACCCCAGTCCAACACCAACATCTCCAAATTGGGGACATAGTTCTTTGAAAGTTGCATCATTGGTAGACAGAGTGGTGAAGGAGGCGTTTAGCACACTTTCCTTCATTGTTCACACCGTTCAGTGCAGGAGGTGGGACATCACGTTGAGGTTGTACAGGATATTGGTGAGACCACGTGTAGAGTACTGAGTACACTTCTGGTCGCCCTATCGACGACCACAAGTTGTCAGGTAACCTTATTTCGATTTATAAAGTAATGGGGCGTGTAGGAAAGGTAAATATCACGGGGGGGGGAGAAACGGTGCATCTCCCCTTTATTTACTTCTCTTGGCATTTGGACACTTCAATTCTGTCAGTAACAGCAGCATCACCAGAGAGCATACTGCGCATGCTCGCCGTTACGAGGATGAAACTGCGCATGCTCCTCGCAAAGCACGCGTCACGGCTTTCTTTTGGTGGACCAATCGGAAGCCCTGGAGGACCGGAAGGATACCGGTCCTCCTGCCAATCAGAGCCTTCCTATTGTCTGAATGCAGAAGTTGGAACACGAGCTTCGGAAGCTGCTGCTCCTCTCTCTGAATGAAGATTGAGTTTGCTCCAGACTGTAACCTCCTCACTCCGTCACCCATCTGTGAGTACGGCACTCTCTTCTCAACTCCTTTTCCTTTTATTTTCATTCTTGGATTCAATCTTTCACTTCCCTTTCCTTTCGGTTGCTGCAAATGAATGCACGGCGTGGACCGATTCGGGACAAGGTTTTCACAAACAGAGAGTGGTTCATGTATGGGATGAATGTCCAGAGGAAGTGGTGGATGCACGGACAGATGCAACGTTTAACCGATACTTGGATAAGTACATGAATAGGGAAGGTGCGGGGGATATGGGCCAAACACTAGCAAGTGGCACTAGTTTAGTTTGAGAACATACTCAGCGTGGAATAGTTGGGCTGAAGGGTCCGTTTCTGTGCTGTCTGACCGTAACTGTTCTGTTGTGGTCTTAAAACCATTTTCTTGCCTTGTACCTGCTTCTAACACACAAATCACTCAAAAAACCCCCCACCTCAACCACACAACATAAATATCCACACTTTGTTCAAAAATCAGAGGAACTCAGCCTTGAATATATTCAATAACCCCCCTAACTGCAGGAAGACATCCCCACTTCTAATCCCAGTTCATTTTGTGATTTATACCACTTGCCTTGCTGATTGCTTGCTGCACCTGTCTGACAACTGGCAGTGACTGGTGTAGAAGGACGCTGAGGCCTCTTTGTACATCCACACATCATTCCTGATGAAGGGCTCGGGCCTGAGATGTCAACTCTCCTGGTCCTCAAATACTGCCTGTCCTGCTGTGCTTTTCCAACCCCAAACGTTTCGACTCTGATTCCAGCAGCTGCAGGTCTCACTTTCTCTACATTGGATGCTGAGGGTTAACCTTATAAATGTTTAAGGGGCATGGCGAGTCAATACCCCAGGTCTTTTCTCCAGGGTAGGAGAGTCCAGAACTAAAGTGCTTGCTTTTAGGTGAGTGGGGAAAGGGACATGAGGGGCAACCTTTTCACACAGAGGGTGGTGCATTTATGGAACTGCCAGAGGAAGTGGTGGAGGCTGCAACAAGTACAACATTTAAAACCCATCTTGATGGGTATGTGAATAGGAAGTGTTGAGAGGGATACGGACCATATGTGGGCAAATGAGACAAGATTAGTTTAGGATATCTGGTCAGCATGGACGAGTTGGGCCAGAGGGTCTGTTTCTGTGCTGTAATACTGGAATTGTCTTTGGTGAATGCAGAAGTGTGGTTGGACTTTCAGAGCAGCTTCCCAAGATGTTTTGCTCTTATTGGGAGCAAAATAAGTTACAATGAAGTCTTTCATTTGAGACAGCAACTGAGTGAGGGAATACATCTGGGAGTTTGGTGGAAAGTGGGAATTCATTGCACTGTGGGGATGAAGCCCTACCCTATCCTATCCAGTCAAATCTGCTGGTGGATGAGACCAGGCCTCAAGTTGAAGGGAGTAGATTTTAGATTATATTAGATTACTTAGTGTGGAAACAGGCCCTTCACCTCAAAAAGACCGCACCAACCCTCTGAAGAGCAACCCACCCCCCGGCCCCCCCCCAACATTTACCCCTTCACCTGACACTACAGGCAATTTAGCATGGCCAATTCACCTAACCTGCACATCTTTGGACTGTGGGAGGAAACCCACACACAGTTGTCCGAGGCAGGAATTGAACCCGGTTCTCTGGAGCTGTGAGGCAGCAGTGCTGCTCGCTGTGCCACGGTGCCATTTAGAACAGACGAGGAGGAATTGCTTTTCCTGGAGAGTAATCAATCGATGGAATTCTCTGCCCAAGGAAGCAGTAGAGGCATCTTCATTAAGTATATTCAAGACACAATTGGATGGGTTTTCATGGTCAGGGAGATATCAGCCATGATCAGCTCGGATTTCAGTTTCCCACAGAGTAAGATATTGGTCTGTTCTCTGCTCTGCTAGATTTCTGCTGAAGCCTTGACCCCCACCCCCACACCTTCTGGAAACAATAAAACATTCAGTTATGCAAGACTCAAGCCACAATCCCCCAGCCTGTCAACCATCCAGGCACGGAGTGTAGTCCGAGCTGGGAATCAAACAAAAGAAAAGAACAAAATTAGAAATAAATAAATGCTCATGCTCATGCTTAATGTTTGTTCATGAGGAAGTATGCCAGAAATAGGGCTCTCCCAGAATCTTATACTGCCCAACTTGAGGCATTCTCTCTCCCTAACATCTAACTATTCATACGCAGCTATGGTTTACAACAATATTTACACCAACAGAAATAAAGCATCTGTTATCAAGTAGACATAGGGATATACAATACAAAATAGACTTTTGTCTGTCTCATTCACACACATATACATCCATGGGGGTAAATTTGTATTTGCAGAATTATATTTGCAGAGACATTCTATTTTTTCTCAAAAATGCACAATATACAGGCTGTTCAATCCATGTAATATTTTGTAAATTCCACTTTGGAAATAGAACCAATCTGACTCAAGATTGTGATACAGACAGACCCTGGTTTCACACCTTTAATGCATTGTCAGAGCTGAGATGTCACCTTTTCTTATAAAACTTTGAGTTATCTCAAGAAAATGTCTTTGAGGAAATTCTGGGATTTACAAATGAACGGTACGAGCAGCCCATACTTAAAGATGAAAGACTTAACAATCCAGGGTTTTTTGATATATCATTTCAGTGCACTGTAATGTTTTTCCATCCATTCTGTGCCTTATGATTTTATTCTCCACGATCACCTGATACAGGAGCCACGCAGCGAGTGCTAGTCATAGAAATGTACAGCATGGAAACAGACCCTTCAGTCCAACCCGCCCATGCCAACCAGATATCCCAACCCAATCTAATCCCCCCTTGCAGCACCAGCCCATATCCCTCCAAACCCTTCCTATTCGTATACCCATCCAAATGCCCCAAACGTTGCAATTGTACCCACCTCCACCACTTCCTTTGACAGCTCATTCCATACATGTACAACCCTCTGCATGAAAAGTTGTCCCTTAGGTCCCTTTTAAATCTTTCCCTTCTCACCTTAAATCTATGCCTTCTAGTTTTTGACTCCCCCACCCTGGGGAAAAAGACCTAGGCTATTTGCCCTATCCATGCCCCTCAAGATTTTATAAACCTCTCTACGGTCACCCCTCAGGCTCTGATGCTCCAGGGTAAAATAAATGCTCCAGTTCCCCTCTCAGTCTGTGTAACCAGTTAAAGCTCAGTTCACTGGTGGTTCCTTTCGGAGTGCTTCTCTGCTCACACTGATGTCCAGTACCTTTTGAAGCAGGTCGAATGGATTTCTCTTTCCAAATTCAACCCCCCAATGATATTGAGTGACCCTGTCAGGTTTTGTTATGGAATTTCTTCCAAGGTTTCTGTCTGCAGATCCTCCCCTTCTGATACCCAGTTAGCAAAGTTGAAACAAGTCATCACTTTCCATACCGAATAGAAATTCTGGTTTATATTGTGTGTGTCTGTGTGTTTAAAGTACTAACCCAGTAACATACGACTGGTATAATTGATTTAAAATACACAGGAGACGTGAGGAAGGAGATGTCAGGACCTGGCACACTCTGAACCCTAACAGGGTGTTCCAAGTGGTAGTGAAAACATTTCAAAATGAAGTGGATGGCCAGAAACACCGTGCTTCTGTGGAAGCACAGAAACAGTCCATCTCATCCATGCTGACTAGATATCTGAAATTAATCTATCCTATTTACCAGCACATGGCCCACATCCCTCTAAACCCTACCTATTCACATCCCCATCCAGCTGCCCTTTAAAAGTTGTATTTGTGCCAGCCTCCACTTCCTCTCACAGCTCATTGCACACACGCACCACCCTCTGTGTGAAAAAGTACCAATCTATGCCGTCCTCATCCCCCGTTTGACCTGTACTGATACCTTCGGGGATCTCTGAACTTGGACAGTAAGGTCCCTTTGTTCCTGAGCACTCTGTAGTGATCTATTATTTATTGCTTACTTCCTTCCCTATTAAGATGAGGTGTTGTCCCTCCAATTTGATTCGTTGTGGCAATAGAGAAGGCCAAAGATGGTAATGTCAGAAAGGGGGTGGAAGGGGAATTGAAATAGGTGGTGACTGGGAACTCTGGTCGGTTCTGTTAGGAAGATGTTTCCATTGTTAGGACAAATTAGGATCCGAAGGTACAGCCTTAGAGGAAAAGGAAGACCCTTTCGTTGGGAGATAAGGAAAAACTTCTTCAGCCAGAGAGTGGTGTATCTAGGAATTCACAACCACAGAAGGCTGTGGAGGCCAGATCATTGAGCGTATTTAAGATGGAGACAGAAATGTTCGTGTATCAAGGGGATCAAGGGTTTCGGGACAAATGGGCTTGAGAAAGTTAACAGCCACGATTGAATGGTGGAGTAGACTCAATAGGGTGAATGGCCTAATTTCAGCTCCTATGGTCTTATGATATGCTGATTTGTGAAGGGATGATGAGTGGGCAAAGAGATGAAGAGGGGAGTAGAATTAAGGGGAAGCTGGATACAGACACAAGGGAGAAAGAAATACAATAACCGTACAATAAATTACAGAACTCTTAAGAGCACTAGCATGAGATTAGGCTAATTGGGAGCACTGTTGTTTGTGGTATATCTAAATGATTTGGAGGAAGGTGTAGGTTGCCTCATTAGCAAGTTTGCAGTTGACACTAAGATTGGTGGAGTAGCAGATAGTGAAGAGGACTGTCAGAGAATACAGCAGAATGGAGAATAGACTGGAGAGTTGGGCAGAGAAATGGCAGATGGAGCTCAAGCCAGACAAATGTGAGGTGATGCATTTTGGAAGATCCAATTCAAGAGCGAACTATACAGTAAATGGAAAAGTCCTGGGGAAAACTGATGTAGAGAGAGATCTGTGTGTTCAGGCCCATTGTTCCCTGAAGATGGCAATGCAGGTCAGTAGAGTGGTCAAGGCGGCATATGGCACACTTTCCTTCATCGGACAGAGTATTGAGTACAAGAGTTGGCAGGTCATGTTACAGTTAGATAAGACTTTGTTTCGGCCACGTACAGTTCTGGTTGCCACATTCCCAAATGGATGTGGATGCTTTGGAGAGGATGCAGAGGAGGTACACCAGGATGTTACCTGGTATGGAGGATGCTAACTATGAAGAGCGTTTGAATAGATCAGGATTATTTTCATTGGAAAGACGGAGGTTGAGGGGGGACCTGATTGAGGCCAACAAAATCATGAGAGGTATAGACAGGGTGGATAGCAAGAAATGTTTTTCCCCAGAGTGGAGGACTCAGTTACCTGGGGTCATGAGTTCAAAGTGAGAGGGGAAAGATTTAAGATATGTATGGAAAGTTCTTTACGCAGAGGGTGCTGGGTACCTGGAATGTGTTGCCAGCGGAGATGGTAGGGACGGGAACAATGGCGTCATTTAAGATGTATCTCAACAGATACATGAAAGGGCAGGGAGCAGAGGGATACAGATCCCGAGAAAATAGGCAGCAGGTTTAGATAGAGGATCTGGATCGGTGTAGGCTTGGAGGGCCGAAGGGCCTGTTCCTGTGCTGGAATATTCTTTATTCTATCGGGAAAAGACACCTGCCACTCACCTCATCAATGGCCCTCCTGATTTTACAAAGTGTTATAAAGTGTGCTGGACACTCAATGGAATAGAGGCTATTGTATTTGACTTTGATCTATCTGTGGCCATTGGGAAGATGTTTCCATTGGTAGGAGAGACCAGGAGCCGAGGGCACAGCCTTAGACCTTTTAGAACGGAGGTAAGGAGAAACCTCTTCAGACAGAGAGTGGGGAATCTGGGGAATTCACTGCCACAGGAGGCTGGGAGGCCAGGTCACGGAGGGTATTTAAGACTGAAATAGATGGGACAAACATGATTTACCATCCGGTGTGAAAGGAGTGCACTTCCTCAGCTCCTGCAGATCTTTGGCCCGGGGAACGTGCAGTCCCAGCCTCAAACAGCATCGGTCCCACGGGAAGCAAAGGGAGCGAGAGCGGCCAGTCCGGCAGAAAGGAAGCCTCGCTCCCTTCCCGCTTCACCCACTGTCTTCGAACGGGGCACAATCCCCCCACGGGCACGATCCCCCCAGTCCTGGGTGGGATTCGCTGCAGACTTCAACTCCGTGCGATCACGTTGGGAAGGCGCCTGTGCGTCCGCAGGGTCGGCGATCGATTGAAGGCCTTGCCGCCCCCGGGGCAGGTGAAGGCCTTGCCACACTCGGGGCAGGGGTACGGCCTGTCCC
This sequence comes from Hemiscyllium ocellatum, assembly GCF_020745735.1. Taxonomy (NCBI): domain Eukaryota; kingdom Metazoa; phylum Chordata; class Chondrichthyes; order Orectolobiformes; family Hemiscylliidae; genus Hemiscyllium; species Hemiscyllium ocellatum. The sequence goes on from NW_026867881.1 coordinate 16,834, forward strand.
CGGTGTGGACCCGCCGGTGCCTCAGCAGCTTGGAGGACCCAATGAAGGCCTTGCCGGACTCGGGGCAGGAGAACGGCCTCTCCCCGGTGTGACCGCGCCGGTGGTCTCCAGCTCAGAGGGGACTCGAAACCCCTTCCCGCATTCCCCACACTTCCACGGTTTCCCCACGGCGCGGGCTCCCTCCAGGTTCGACGCTCCCTCTGACGTCCCACTCTGCTGCGGGTGGCCGGCTGGCTAACTCTCCGCTCCGGTAAAGCTCCCTCCACCCTCGAACAGCGGCATCTCAGTGCTTTACCAGTCAGATCTCTGGAAGCAGGCGGGACAATCCTCCTTCTCCACTCAAAAGATCGATAAAATTCCAGTCCCAATGAGTCAAGCTGGCTGAGGCAATTAGTTCAAGATATGCAGGTAAATCCTCCTGTGAAAGCCTGTCAATTAGAAAGTCATCGCTGTCAGTATCACGTAGAATCTCAGAGTTTAACAGATCGATTTCACGGAATATTCATTCCATGCCCATAACCCAAAACCTGAGTGTCTCCATCCCACACACTCTCCCTACTGCCGTACCTAATACGCTCCCTCCCAATTTTTCTGATTCCTGACATTTGAAAGATCTAGCTCCAAGAAAAGTTAAGAATTAGAACCCCTACAGTGTGGAAACAGGCCCTTCGGCCCAACAAGTCCATACCGACCCAACAAGTCCAGACTGACCCTGTGATGAGTATCCTACCCAGACCCATTCCCCTATATTTACCCCTGACACGTGCACCTAAGCTACACATCCCTGAACACTCTGGGCAATTTAGCACGGCCAACCCACCCTCACCTGCACAAGGTTGGACTGTGGGAGGGAACCGGAGCACTCGGGGGAAACCCACACGGAGAGTCACCCGAGGCTGGAATTGAACCCAGGTCCCTGGCTCTATGAGGCATCGGTGCTACCTACTGAGCCACCATGCCACCCTCATGCTGTTTGCTAACCTAGTTATCTGCCCCCCCCTCTCTTTCTACCATATTGACAGACCAAGATGTGGGGTGGGGGGGAGGGGAAAGAGAATCAGAGCAAGAACTTTGCTTTGGTAACAAGACCTAGAACATGCTCGCTCTGAGGATGACTGTAGTGGAGTCGATCAATACCCAAGTGAGACTGGAGGGACCCTATAGAAGAATACACTTACAGGACTCTGTGGATATAGAGAGGAATGAGTCTGACTAGATTCATCCACAGAGTCAGCATTGAGCCCAGTATTCTCCTGTCCTGTAAAGGGTATGACTGGAAATACATGACATGTTGTGGTTCTGTTCGCCAAGCTGGGAATGTGTGTTGCAGACGTTTCGTCCCCTGTCTAGGTGACATCCTCAGTGCTTGGGAGCCTCCTGTGAAGCGCTTCTGTGATCTTTGCTCCGGCATTTATAGTGGTTTGTCTCTGCCCGCTTCCGGTTGTCAGTTCCAGCTGTCCGCTGCAGCGGTCGGTATATTGGGTCCAGGTCGATGTGCTTATTGATTGAATCTGTGGATGAGTGCCATGCCTCTAGGAATTCCCTGGCTGTTCTCGGTTTGGCTTGTCCTATAATAGTAGTGTTGTCCAAGTCGAATTCATGTTGCTTGTCATCTGCGTGTATGGCTACCAAGGATAGCTGGTCGTGTCGTTTCGTGGCTAGTTGGTGTTCATGGATGCGGATCGTTAGCTGTCTTCCTGTTTGTCCTATGTAGTGTTTTGTGCAGGCCTTGCATGGGATTTTGTACACAATAAGGACTGCACAAAACACTAGCTGTCTTCCTGTTTGTCCTATGTAGTGTTTTGTGCAGGCCTTGCATGGGATTTTGTACACAATAAGGACTGCACAAAACACTAGCTGTCTTCCTGTTTGTCCTATGTAGTGTTTTGTGCAGTCCTTATTGTGTACAAAATCCCATGCAAGGCCTGCACAAAACACTACATAGGACAAACAGGAAGACAGCTAACGATCCGCATCCATGAACACCAACTAGCCACGAAACGACACGACCAGCTATCCTTGGTAGCCATACACGCAGATGACAAGCAACATGAATTCGACTTGGACAACACTACTATTATAGGACAAGCCAAACCGAGAACAGCCAGGGAATTCCTAGAGGCATGGCACTCATCCACAGATTCAATCAATAAACACATCGACCTGGACCCAATATACCGGCCACTGCAGCGGACAGCTGGAACTGACAATCGGAAGCGGCAGAGACAAACCACTATAAATGCCGGAGGAAACAACACAGAAGTGCTTCACAGGAGACTCCCAAGCACTGAGGATGTCACCCAAACAGGGGACGAAACGTCTGCAACACAAATTCCCAGCTCGGCAAACAGAACCACAACAACGAGCAGCCAAGCTACAAATCTTCTCCAAAACTTGGAATACATAACATGGCTACAACACTATGATATAACTAGAAATAATTATAAATCAAATTTATACAGCCGTAAATAAATACATATTGCATAGTGACAGTATGATATATCCCTGTCCAGTATGACTTTTACTGTTCAGTTAAACGAAACTTGAAAGGGCTCAGAAAATGTTTACAAAGATGTTGCCAGGGTTTGAGCTACAGGGAGTGGCTAAATAAGCTGGGGCTGTTTTCCCTGGAGCATCGGAGGCTGAGGGCTGACCTTATTGAGGTTTATAAAATGATGAGGGGCATGGGTAGGGTGAATAGACAAGGTCTTTTCCCTGGGGTGGGAGAGTCCAGAACTAGAGGTGAGAGGGGAAAAGACATAAAAAGGACCTAAGGGGCAACTTTGTCAGTCAGAGGGTGGTGAGTGTATGGAATGAGCTGCCAGAGGAAGTGGTGGAGGCTGGGACAATTGCAACATTTAAAAGGCATCTGGATGGGAATATGAATGGGAAGGGTTTGGAGGGACGTGCTGGCACATCGGACTAGATCAATTTTGGCTATGTGCTCGGCGTGCACCAGTTGCACATAGGGTCTCTGTGTGCTATACATCTGTATGACTCTCAATGCTGTCCAGGCGAGTCAGTGATGTTATAACAACAACACTGGACCAGCAATCCAGAGGCCCCAGGCAAATAATCTGGGCTCATGGGTCCAAATACCAGTAAAAACAAACCTTGGGGAAATTAAATTTATTTTTTTTAAATCTGAATTGAAAACTAGTCTCAGTCATTGAGAGAATGAAACTTTTCTGAAAACCCATTTGATTCAATAACGCTCTTCAGGGAAGGAAACCCGCTAGCATTAACTTGGTGCTGCCTGCATATGATGGCTCACGTGCTTGACTTTTAAAATGCCCCCTAAAGTCTGGCAATCCTCTTGTCTGAAGGGCAGTTAGGGACGAAAACATTGTTGGCCTTGCCAAAAAAAAAGCCCACATTCCATGAAGGAGTTTTTCTCGAATGTGACTTCACATCTGCGAATGGGTCACATCAGAACATCCAGACAAATTAGCACCAAAATGTCTGGTGCTGCAAGAGTACAGCAGGTCAGCCAGCATCTGAGGAGCAGGAGGTTTGATGTTTTGGGCATAACCCCTTGATTAGGAATGTGGGGTGGGCCCAAAAGGACTGAGAGATAAATGGGAGGGAGGTGGGACTGGGGGAAGGGAGCTGAGAATGCCATGGGTAGATGAAAGCGGGGGAAGGAGGTGACAGGTCAGAGAGGAGGGTGGAGCAGATAGATGGGAAGGCAGATGGACAGGTGGGACAGTCCCAAGTTCGAGGGTTGTATCTGGGAGTGGGCAGCGGGGGGGGGGGGGGTGTAAATGAGGAAACGTGTGTGTGTGTGTGTCGGGTGGAGATTTGCAACACTTTTTAAAGTTAAAAATCACACAACTCTAGGTTATAGGAGAAAATGAGGTCTGCAGATGCTGGAGATCAGAGCTGAAAATGTGTTGCGGGAAAAGCGCAGCAGGTCAGGCAGCATCCGAGGAGCAGGAGAATCGAAGTTTCGGGCATGAGCCCTTCTTCAGGAATGAGGAAAGTGTCCTCATTCTTTCCTCATTCCTGATGAAGAGCTTTTGCCCGAAACGTCGATTTTTTTTTTCCTGCTCCTCGGATGCTGCCTGACCTGCTGTGCTTTTCCAGCACCACTCTGATCTCCAGCATCTGCTGTCTTTTTCGCCTGGAGGTTTTACTAGCTACCTGATGAAGGTGCAGAGCTCTGAAAGCTCGAACTTCTAAACAAATCTAATGGACTACAACCTGGTGATGTGTGATTTTTTTTACCTTTGTACACCCCAGCCCAACACTGGCATCTGCATATTGTAACTTGGTTGTTTTGGGGAAGTTCTACAGAAACTAGAATGATCTGTTCTGAATTCCTGTCATGTGCAGGCAGCAATGACTTTTGTAATCCCCTTTTCACAGGATATGAGAAGAGCAGCTTTGCAGGTAGAGCTTCCCAACTGAGTACCATGTAAAGGTCTGACAGAGCCCCTTGATTCGTGGGACAGGAGAGACGTCCCTCTTTCAGTCCAGAAGGGGCAAATTCTTTGAACGTTTTTGTCTGCTTCAGCAGGCTCTTAAAGTATCATCTTTACCTGAACCACAGGGGCACGTGCCTGAGCCAGTTTGCCCACTGTGGGGAAAGGAAGTCTCAGGAGGCATTCCGCGCGCCATGGAGAAACCGTGGAAGTGTGGGGATTGCGGGAAAGGGTTCCGCTCCCCCTCCGTGCTGGAGATCCACCGCCGTGTCCACACTGGGGAGAGGCCGTTCAGCTGCTCGGTGTGCGGCAAGGGCTTCACCCAGCTGTCTATCCTGCTGACCCACCAGCATTTCCACACTGGGGAGCGGTCCTTCACCTGCCCCGTCTGCGGCAAGTTCTTCACCCAGTCGTCCACCCTGCTGACCCACCAGCGGGTCCACACCAGGGAGCGGACCTTCACCTGCTCCGTCTGCGGCAAGGGCTTCACCGACTCCTCCCACCTGCTGACCCACCAGCGGGTCCACACCGGGGAGAGTCCGTTCAGCTGCTCGGTCTGCGGCAAGAGCTTTACCCAGTCGTCGAACCTGCTGCAGCACCAGCAGGTCCACACCGGAGAGTGGCCCTTCACCTGCTCCGTCTGCGGCAAGGGCTTCGCCCGCTCGTCCGACCTGCTAACCCACCAGCGGGTCCACACCGGGGAGCGGCCGTTCAGCTGCTCCGTCTGCGGCAAGGGCTTCGCCCGCTCGTCCGACCTGCTAACCCACCAGCGGGTCCACACCAGGGAGCGGCCGTTCAGCTGCTCGGTCTGCGGCAAGAGCTTCACCCGCTCGTCCACCCTGCTGCAGCACCAGCGGCTTCACACCGGGGAGCGGCCCTTCACCTGCTCCGTCTGCGGCAAGAGCTTCTCTCACTTGTCCAACCTGCTGACCCACCAGCGGCTCCACACCAGGGAGTGGCCCTTCACCTGCTCTGTCTGCGGCAAGGGCTTCACCCGCTCGTCCAACCTGCTAACCCACCAGCGGCTCCACACCGGGGAGCGGCCGTTCAGCTGCTCGATCTGCGGCAAGAGCTTCACCCGCTCGTCCACCCTGCTGCAGCACCAGCGGCTTCACACTGGGGAGCGGCCCTTCACCTGCTCCGTCTGCGGCAAGAGCTTCTCTCGCTCGTCCAACCTGCTGACCCACCGCCGGGTCCACACTAGGGAGCGGCCCTTCACCTGCTCCGTCTGCGGCAAGGGCTTCACCCGCTCGTCCGACCTGCTAACCCACCAGCAGGTCCACACCGGGGAGTGGCCCTTCACCTGCTCCGTCTGCGGCAAGGGCTTCACCCGCTCGTCCAACCTGCTGACCCACCAGCAGGTCCACACCAGGGAGCGGCCCTTCACCTGCTCTGTCTGCGGCAAGGGCTTCACCCGCTCGTCCGACCTGCTAACCCACCAGCGGGTCCACACCGGGGAGAGGCCGTTCAGCTGCTCGGTCTGCGGCAAGAGCTTTACCCAGTCGTCCAACCTGCTGCGGCACCAGCGGCTTCACACCGGGGAGCGGCCCTTCACCTGCCCCGTCTGCGGGAGGGGCTTCGCTCAGTCCCAGCACCTGCTGCGGCACCAGCGGGGGCACAAGTGACGGGGCCAGCCGCTGTGAGTCACCGCCCAGGGCTGAACCCTGGGTGGGATGGGGGAGGGTCACTGCAGTTGCTGTGCTCTCATCCCCTTGGCATCCAGTGGCTCTGCGAGCCTGCGACTGCGCATTTCCTCCTGAAGTGGAGATGTACAACACAGAAACAGACCCTTCGCTCCAACTCCTCCATATCCTCAACTAATCAAGTCCCATTTGCCAGCAATTGGCCCTATCCCTCCAAACCTCTCCTTATACAGATACCCAAGTGGATGCCTTTTAAATGTTGCAATTGTACCAGCCTCCACCACTTCCTCTGGCAGCTCATTCCACACGCGCACACACCACCCTCTGTGTGAAAAATGTTGCCCCTTAGGACCCTTTTTAAATCTTTCCCCTCTCACCCTAAACCTATGCCCTCTAGTTCTGGCAAAAGACTTTGTCTATCCCTATCCATGCCCCTCATGATTTTATAAACCTCTCTTAAAGTCAACCCTCAGCCTCTGACGTTCCAGGGAAGACAACCCCAGCCTGTTCAGCCTCTCCCTGTAGCTCAAACCCTCCAACCCTGGCAACATCCTTGTCAATCTTTCTGAACCCTTTCAAGTTTTGCAACATCCTTCCGATAGACCAGAAGTGCACATAATACAGAGGAACTTCGATTATCCAGAATTAGATGAACCAGCACGGTGGCTCAGTGGTTAGTGCTGCTACCTCACAGTACCAGGGACCCGGGTTTCATTCCTGCCTCAGGCGACAGACTGTGTGGAGTTTGCACATTCTCCCCGCGTCTGCGTGGGTTTCCTCCTAGTGCTCCGGTTCCGTCCCACAGTCCAAAGATGTGCAGGTCAGGGTGAATTGGCCATGCTAAATTGCCCGTAGTGTTAGGTACATTAGTCAGAGGGAAATGGGTCTGGGTGGGTTACTCTTCGGAGGGTCAGTGTGGACTGGTTGGGCCTGTTTCCACACTGTAAGGGATCTCATCGTCAAGCGACTGAAATACACCCTGCATGTGTCCTTTGGATAATCGAGGTTCCTGTGTATTCCAAAAGTGGCCTAACCAACGTCCTGTCCAGACCCCAACCCCTATACTCAGTGCTCTGACCAATAAAGTGATCTGCAGAATCTGCGGGACTTGCTTAATCCTGGAAGGTAAATCACGTGTTTCTCCTTCTCTTGCAGGTGGATCCAAGATTTCACTCTCTGTCCCATTGAGTCTCCAGTCAGGTCCTTCAGCTCAACTGGTCTCTCTCAGTATTTCTGACCCATGTGAGCCTCTACGCACCTCCCCTTCACTTGCTCACACTTGATTTCCCTTACAGCAGCATTCCCTTCAGTTCCTTTCTCCCTGACGTCTGTATCCAGCTTCTCCTTAAATGCCGTCCACCTCAACCTGCTACTGTGGGGGTCATTCCCACTGCAGACAGAGGTCTCTCCTTTGTAACCTCTTCAAAAGATTTACCGCTGACTTCCCCCTTCAGTCTTTTCCATTTCTGGGTCTCCCCGCTGTTGCGAAACTTGGAAGGGTTCAGAAAAGATTGACAAGGATGATGCCAGGGTTGGAGGATCTGAGCTATAGGGAGAGGCTGAACAGGCTGGGGCTGTTTTCCCTGGAGCGTCGGAGGCTGAGGGATGACCTTATAGAGGTTTACAAAATTATGACCGGCATGGATAGGATAAATAGGCAAAGTCTTTTCCCTGGGGTTGGGGAATCCAGAACTAGAGAGCATAGGTTTAGGGTGAGAGGGGAAGATATAAAAGAGACCTACAGGGCAACTTTTTCATACAGAAGGTGGTGTGTGTATGGAATGAGCTGCCAGAGGATGTGGTGGAGGCTGGTACAATTGCAACATTCAAGAGGCATTTGGATGGGTATATGAATAGGAAGGGTTTGGAGGGATATGGGCAGGGTGCTGGCAGGTGGGACGAGTTTGGGTTGGGATATTTGGTCGGTATGGACGGGTTAGACCGAAGGGTCTGTTTCCGTGCTGTACATCTCTTGACAAAGCCTTGTCTGAGGGTGAAATGTTGTCATTCCCGTTGATGCGGGTGGTCCCCTGTCTGTTGTCCTTTTTGTTTCCTTTCTCGGAAAGGACGTCGCGGACATGGGCAGCATTCCCGAGCCCCGCTCTGGAACGGGCTGTTCCTTCCTCTTCCAGCCCCCGGGAGAAGGGGCAGCTTGAGTGCATTGGGAGAGTGGGCCGTTCACCGGGAGGGTGCCAATGGGACGGGAGAGCGGTACTGGTAATGGGGCGAGGGGGAGATGCCGCAGACCGCCAGAAACACTGGGGCAGCTGCTCGCGTCCTCCTTTTGGATCTCACAGCACAGGGAGGCCATTCATCTGATTACCTGTCTGGCTCTGCATCTGGCTCTGCGTCTGTCTGTCTCTCTGAGGTGACAGCGGATTCCAGCATATTGCTGCTTGCTGGGTAAACCTGTTTTTCCTCTGTTTTCCCCCTCTCTCTCCTGCTCAAACCCCTGAACTTCAGGCCGCCCCTGACCTTGTCACTATCAGTGAATAGGGAACAGCTTTTCTTCCTCCACCTTATCTGAACCTATCACAATCTTCCCCACTTTCACCAGTTGTATCTGTGTGTGACCCTCTCTTTCTGTGTCTCTTTCTCTCCTAAGCCCCCTCCCTCACCACATCCCATTTACCCCCCCCCTCCTGTCATGCTCCCACTTTCAAACGGTCTCGTTGTGTTTTCACTGCCTCTTCCCCATCGTTTCCGTCAAGCACCTCATCTCACGCTTAGAACCCCTGCAGTGTAGGAGCAGGCCCTTCAGCCCATCCAACCCACACCAACCCTCCCTCACCCAGACCTCTGCCCGTAACCCTGCAATTCCCATTGGCTAACCCACCTAGCCTACACATCCCTGGGCACTATGGGTAATTTAGCACAGCCAATGCACCCTAACCTGCACAGCCCTAGGCACTATGGGTAATTTAGCACGGCCAATGCCCCCTAACCTGCACATCCCCAAACACTATGTAATTTAGCACGGCCAGTCCACCCAAACCTGCGCATCCCTGGATACTATAGGACAATTTAGCCTGGCCAATCCTACACTAAGGGTGGATTGGCCATGCTAAATTACCCATAGTACCCAGGGATGTGTAGGTTAGGGTCGATTGGCCATGCTAAATTACCCAATCCTACACATCCCTGGGTACTGTTAGGATAAAATAGGTCAAGGGAGGGTGGAGCTATAGCTGCTGTTTGGGGAATCGAAACTTGCTTACGTGGCCAGCTCAGCTGCCAACGCCCAAATGAGCCCAACAGGAAACACCTCGCAAACGCGAAATGTCCTAATAAGGCAATGCTTAGTAGCTCCGCGAAGCTCTGCTTAGCAAAGAGTATATCAGGAGCAGATTTGGGAGGGGAAGGCAGAACGCGCCTTCTCCAGTGAATGCATGGTGATTCACTGTATCAACTACGATTCTGCAATAAAGCCTGCTTGTGCCAAACAATTGAGCGTCTGTTGTCTCTCCTCCTAAAACTAACATGCAAGGACAGATTCCGGCCTTACAGTACTATGGGTAATTTAGCATAGCCAATCCACCCTCACGTACACATCCCTAGGTACTATGGGTAATTTAGCCTGACCAATCCACCCTAACCTACACATATCTGAGCACTATGGGTAATTTAGCATAGCCAATCCACCCTCACCTACGCATCTTTGGATTGTGGGAGGAAGCCGGTGCACCCGGAGAAAACCCTCGCAGACGCAGGCTGGAAACGTGCAAACTCCATAGGGACAGTCGCCCCTGAGGCTGGAATTGAACCCGGGTCCCTTGGCGCTGTGACCACTGAGCAACCCCTTATAATCCGCCTGCGTTAAGATCCTTTTGTCACCTGGATGAATGTTACAGGGGGGAGCGGGGTTTAAGTCTTCTCTGAGCTGAGAGAGGACACAGGAGATGCTCCTCATCATGCTTTCATGTGTCACGTTGTATAATTCTTAGATTTTACATGTAAATGTCTAGTTGGGGTTCGAATTCTTGTAAATATAGACAAACCGAAAGACTTGTTGAGACATTTCACCAACCCCAAGTAGGCAATTGACATGCCCGCCCCTGAAAAGAGAACCTTTCGTGGGGTCAGAGTTGACATTGAGAATAGCGAAATGAACACTGTCCCCGTCGTGTTTGTATTTTTGCTGACAGAAGGGCAGTTTGCAGTCAGCAGGAACTGTGGGACTACAGGCTGCGGGCCAGGTCTGCGCTCGGGAGCGTAAATCCCAACGGGAACCAGAGGCGTTGCTAACGTTTACGCCAGCTGAGCTTAGCAAGAAAAGGCTGCGACCCTGTGCTTGAACTGATCAGCCGAAACTTTGGGCGTAGCCAAGGAGATCTGAAGGCGAAGCTCACGGGAGGGTCTCCTTTCTCAAAAAAACCAGAAAACATGAGGGATACCAGGAAGAATTCCGCTGAATTCCAGAGAGCTGTGGCATGCCGTTGATTTGGTACAATGAGCTTTTAATGTGAACTCTCATGAGGGAGTGCAAACGTACTCAAGTTGAAATGTAGCTCCGTAAAGTGTTGTGTAACAGTCATAGCGTTGACCGTTGTTGAACGTTTTGATGCGGTCCAGTTTTTCTTTTGTTTTTTAAAGATGAGATGATGTTTTGTGGTTTTTGGATGGGTTGGGTACAGAGTGGGAGGTAGGGTGGGCTGGGATCTTCCATGTTGATGGGATTTGACAGTGAATTTTGCTTCGTCAATTATTCAGACTGTGTGCCTGGAGAGAGGGAGGGTCTGACCCTTGGGAAGGGTGCTGGCGGGGTGTGGGCGGGAGGTGAACCTTTGCAATGTCCAATCAGAAGGCTAAGTGTTAAGATAACAAGAGCCGATATTTAGCAGTCGATAAGTGCAACATGTAAGCAGTTTGTTCATATGCAGCTCAAAGGCTGTCCCCAAAGTTAAACTTAGTATGGCGCCTACCCACTCAATCCAGTTACCCACCCCATTTCAGGGTGGATATGTGAACTATCACTAATTTTGGTTCTTCGAACGAATAAAACATTTAAACCTAGCTGTTCAGGAAAGCAAACAAGTTTAAAACTACAGCCGTGCTGCAGTTAAACTCAATAGACTTACTCAGAGCAAAATACATGTTCCCTGAAAGTAGTTGAAAGTTTAACATAGTTGTATTAGATGTCGGAATATCTGTTTAAATGGAGCCGTGAGCTTTCCCAATGTAGACAGGGCTCCTCGAAACGTGGCAGTGTCCCCCCTGCAGCTGCAGAGCGAGACAGGAGAGTTTGTTTTTGTGAATGAGCAGTTGTAGCGCGAGGTGGCTGTTGCTTGGTGACGGTGAGGCTCCCCCGGCCCCGCCCATCCCCCCGTGCAGACGTCACGCGGGGGTGAAGGCGGTTGGGAGGAGAAGTCGCTCGAGCGGGGAAGCGGCGGCCGTTAGGAAAATGGCGCCGTGCGGCCCGGGGCAGACCCCCGTCACTGGTCACCGCCGCCTTCCTGGTGCAGCTGCTGTGTCACGGCCACACCGGCCGGCTGTACAGCAGGCAGGAGCCGGTGACCATTCTGGAGGCGGATGGGGTTAAGGCCCTGTTTGGGAACTGGTCGGCCGCCTGGGTGGTGGAGTTCTACTGGTCGTGGGGCGGCCCCTGTGTCAACTATGGGGCCACCTGGAAGGTACTGGGCCCGGGAGGTGAAAGGTGAGGCAGGTTGTGGGGGGGACGGAGGGGAAGGAATGTGGGGCCTGTCCTGTCATAGTCACATTTTACACTCACTTTCCATCTGCTTTTACTGGCGCTTGTGCTGTTTACCCCTCACTGTTTTATTAATCCTTGTGCTGTTTACCCTTTGCTGTTACTTGTGCAATTGATGAGGGTAGTGTGTAAATACTAGTGAAGGATACTATGCACCAGCATGTATATGTTCCTCAGTTATTGAAGGGGCAGGACCTGTTGAGAATGGTTAGTAAAGCAGGGTGTGCACTAAGCCTTGCTAACATGGATATGTTCATTGGAAAAGTTGACTTTTTATTATTCAGAGTCGTAGAGATTTTCAGCACGGAAACAGATCCCCTCAGTCCAACCTGTGCACGCCAACCAGATATCCTACATTAATCTAGTCCCCATTGCCAGCACTATATCCCTCTACACCATTCCTATTCATATATCCATCCAGATACCTTTTCAAGGCTGTAATTATACCGGCCTCCTCCACTTCCTCTGGCAGCTCATTCCATACACACACCACCCTCTGCATGGAAACGTTGTCCTTCAGGTACCTTTTATATCTTTGTGGCCTCACCCTAAACCTATGTCCTCTAGTTGTGAAGGTCACCCCAACACGGAGAAAAAGACTTAAAAACATTGCTTTTGCATTTGTTTGGCTGCTCAATCAAATATCGAGACACATGGGGGAAAAAATATCGCTCTGCCCTTTTTGATCTTCGATAGACATTTGGAAACAAAATCTGTCAATAACACCAGCATTGCTACAGGGCATATTGTGTACACTCCTCAGTGTCAACAAGCAGGGCACATGTTTGCCAATGTCATCAAAACATTGGGCGTGTTCCTCATTGTCGGCAGAAAAGGGGCAAAATCTACTTTTGATGGATAAATAAGGATCACTGGAGGACCAGAAGGAGACTTGTCCTCCTGCCATTCGGAGCTCCCCTATTGGTGAATGCGGAAGTTGGGCCATGAGGTTCTGAAGCTCCTGCCCCATCTCTCTCTCAATGAAGATTGAGCTTCACTCAGACTGCAGCTTCCTTCCTCTGTCCAACATCTGTGTGTCCAGCATTCTCTTTTCTAACCCCCTTTTCCATTTACGTTTCATTCTGGGGTTCAATTGTTGACTTGGAGCAACTGAAAGGAATGGGAGTGAATCCACGAGGGGACAGACTCTGGAAAAGTTAGTCCAAGCCTTTGTCTCAATTTGCAAAATAGACAGGCAGGAGACTGGAAGAACGCAGCAAGCCAGGCAGTATCAGGAGGTGGAGAAGTTGAGGTATGTGTGTAACCCTTGTTCAGGATTGGGAGTGGGTATAGGGAGAGCTGTTGAACAAGGGTGTGCTGGGGGCAGGGGGATGAAGTGAGGATAGGTGGAGACAGGTAGAGGGTACAATAGACAATAGGTGCAGGAGTCGGCTCTTCTGCCCTTCGAGCCAGCACCACCATTCATTATGAGCGTGGCTGATCATCCTCAATCAGTATCCTGTTCCTGCCTTATCCCCATAACCTGGTTGGTGAATGGGAGGAAGGAATCTAGTTGGCAGGGAAGAGTGAAAGGGGCTGGGAAGTGAGTTGGGGGATGGGATGGGAGATTATTTGAAATTGGAGAACTCAGTGTCGAGTCCTCCGGGCTGTGGACTGCTCAGACAAGATGAGGTTTTGTTCCTCCAATTTGTCAGAAGGGGAGTGGGAAGGGGCATTAAAATGGATGGAGACTGGGAAGTCCGCTCAGCCTCTGTGGACCCGGCTGTGATGCTCGGCAAACCATTCCCCAAGTTTACGCTTGGTCTTCATGACGTAGAGACGATCACAACTGGCAAAGCTCAGTGGGTCGAGCAGTAGGACAGTCGTATTTTGGGGCACAAGCTCTTCATCAGGAATGATGCGTGGATGTTCAGAGGGGCATCAGCGTCCTTCTGTGCCAGTTGTCAGACAGGTGCAGCAGGCAATGAGCAAGGCAAGTGGTGTGTTAGCAAGAGGAATTAAGTTCAGAAGTGGGAATGTCTTCCAGCAGTTAGGGGGTCATTGAATATATTCAAGGCTGAGTTCGCATGATTTTTATGTGGATGCTTGTGGGGGAAGGCAAAAAAATGGTTGTAAGACCAGTATCCAGTTTTAAGACAGTTCCAGAGTCAGACAGCACAGAAACAGACCCTTCAGTACAACTAGTCAATGTTGACTATGTTCTCAAACTAAACCAGTCCCACCTGCCAGTGTTTTGGCCCATATCCCTCCAAACCTTTCCTATTCATGACGTTACTGTACCTGCATCCACCACGTGAACTACTCTGTGTAAAAAAAAAATTGTGCCCTTCAAGTCTTTTTAAAATCTCTTTCTCCTGTCACCGTCAAAATTTGCTCCCTAATCTTGAAACCCCAACCCTAGGGGAAGGACACCCTTTGTTCACCTCACCTCTCCCCTCATGATTTTGTAAACGTTGATAAGGTCACATCTCCACTTCCAATGCTCCAGTGAAAAAGTCCCAGCCCATCCACCTAGATGAAGGTAGAATCCTGTCCCTCAGGATTCCCTCCAACAATGTGCCCACCACTGATGTTAGGCACACTGGTCTATAGTTCCCTGGCTTGTCCTTACCACCCTTAAACAGTGGCATCACGTTAGCCAACCTCCAGTCTTGTGGCACCTCACCTGACATGCACAGTATGCTCTATGGAGATGCTGTTTCTGATGGATTTAAAGTGTCCAAATGCCACAATTTCTCCCCCACTCACTTGACATAACCGTGCAGGCTCCTCGCTATTTGATGTTCATGTTACTTAGAACCCTCATGATCATATCAATCTCAATGAGGTCACCCCTCAACCTCCTGTGCTCCAGTGAAGAGAGTCTCAGCTTCTCCTTATAACTCAAACCCTCCAGTCCTGGCAACATCCTGGGAAATCTTTACTGAACCCTCTAATAGTATTCTTCTGATTACAGGGCCACCAGAAGCCTTCTCAGTACTCTACAAGTGACTTCACCAACATCCTGTACAACTTCAACATGATGTCCCAACTCCTTTATTCAATGGTGTGAACTATTAAGGTAAGTGTGCTGAATGTTTAACATCACTCTACATTTGTCGATATATCATATCAGTTGCATGACACTGTGACCTTTTGCTCTTAACTCTGTGTCTTATGATCCTGCTCCACAGCTACCCGCTGAAGGAGCAGTACTCCGAAAGCTAGTGCTTCCAAATAAAACTGTTGGACTATAACCCGGTGTTGTGATTTTTAAACCTTGTCCCACCTTCTTTCTCATGAGCACAGCCCATACCTCCCGGTGCTGCCAGTAAACTGCCGATGAAACGATGCAGTGCCTGCACTCCTGAAAAGTTTATAATTTCTAATGAAACCAGCTACTCATTCACTGCTCCATCTGATACACGACATTGGAAACTTAGTGCAGGAGGCTGCAAGAAATGAGCAGCTTTAAAGCAAAAACTGCTTGGAGCTTTCAATGAGAGCCTGAGCCCAGCAGTACGTTCTGGTTACCTTTATTGTGGCCCAACATTGTTACAGCTTCAGATTCAAAGGGCAGAGAAAGAGTAGTTGTTTTTTAGCCAACTCAACAACAGGGGGAGGTGCAAGGGGCAGGGCAAGGCCAACAGCAGGCCCCCACATGATGCCTGCGTTGCCTGCACAGTTTACAAAACTCCCTTCCCCTTCAGAGACTCCCCACAGTGTGGAAGCTGGCCACTCGACCCAAAGACTACACACCGATCCTCCAAAGGGTAACTCACCATGCAATTCCCCTAACCCTATTGCTCAACATTTACCCCTGACTAATGCACCTAACCTGCACATCCCTGGACACTATGGGTATTTCAGTACTGTCAATCCACCTGAACCTGGACAACTCATATATGCTGACCAGATATCCCAACCCAATCTAGTCCCACCTGCCAGCACGGGGCCCATATCCCCCCAGTTGCCTTTTAAATGTTGCAATTGTAGCAGCCTCCACCACTTCCTCTGGCAGCTCATTCCATACACGGACCACCCTCTAAATGAAAAGGTTGCCCCTTAGGTCTCTTTCATATCTTTCCCCTCTCACCCTAAACCTCTCCCATCCCATGGAAAAGACTTTGTCTATCTATCCTATCCATGCCCCTCATGATTTTATAAACCTCTATAAGGTCACCCCTCGGCCTCTGACGCTCCAGGGAAAACAGCCCCAGCCTGTTCTGTCTCTCCCTATAGCTCAAATCCTCCAGTCTTGGCAACATCCTTGTAAATCTTTTTAGATTAGATTAGATTACTTAGTGTGGAAACAGGCCCTTCGGCCCAACAAGTCCACACTGACCTGCCGACGCGTATACCACCCATACCCATACTCCGGGGGTTTGCAAGGACTGCCACAAAAACTACGTAAGACAAACAGAAAGTTAGCCACCAGGATACACGAACACCAGCTAGCCACAAAAAGACACGACCCTCTATCCCTCGTAGCCCTACATACAGATGAAGAAAACCACCACTTCAACTGGGACAACATCTGTCCTGGGACAGGCTAAGCAAAGACATGCCAGAGAATTCCTCGAGGTCTGGCACTCCAACCACAACGCCATAAACAAACACATCGATCTAGATACCATCTATCAACCCCTCAGAAAATGAACAGGAAATGACATCACCACAAACCCCAGGAACCCTATCCAGGACAAACATATAAATCGAAAGCAGGAAACAACAGCTTCGCTTCACTTGGAGGTCGCCACTGATGATGTTACCTAGCCAGGTAATGAAACATCTGGATGTCAAACCTACAGCTCAGTGAGCAAACCTACACCCTAATCCTCAACCTGAGCTACAAACCTTGCAAAGTAGAATGTATTTGCAAACATGCTGCAAATACAAACCCACCCCCATGGATGATCTATCTCGTGTGTGCGTGAGATAGAGAAACAGTCTATTTCCGCGCTGTTTATCTCTATTTGATAACCGATGCTTTATTTCTGTTGGTGTAAATGTTGTTGTAATTCATAGCTGGATCCTAATAGGTGTAAGGGTGACAGAATTCCTCAAGTAGGGCACTGTACGATTCCTGGGAGATCCCTATTTCTGGTTTACTTCCTCATGAACAAACATTAAGCACGTGCACCTATTTATTTATGATTTTGTTTCATTTTTCTTGTTTGATTCCCTGCTATGACTACACCTTGTATTAGGATAATTGAGAGGTTGGGAGATTGTGGCTTGGGTCTTGATTGAATATTTTATTGTTCCAGAAGTTATAAAAGGCAGGGTCAAAGCTTTAGCAGAAATCCAGCAGAGCTGAGAACAGAACGACATCTTAGTCTGTGGGAACAGGGAGATCAACAGAGGATAGAGTAATCAGGTCCTGAAACCAGACCAGCCTGTGATCAGTGCTTTGATTAGCAGCATCCTTCTACATCAGTCAATGCCAGTTGTCAGACAGGTGCAGCAAGGCAAGTGGTATATTAGCAGGCTGATCTGAGATTAGAAATGGGGATGTCTTCCTGCAGTTAGCGGGTCATTGAATTTATTCAAGGCTGAGTTCATCTGAGTTTTGAACAATAAAGTGTGGATTTTTATAGCTTACTTAGTGTGGAAACAGGCCCTTCGGCCCAACAAGTCCACACCGACCTGCCGAAGCGCAACCCACCCATACCCCTACATTTACCCCTTACCTAACACTACGGGCAATTTAGCATGGCCAATTCACCTGACCCACACATCTTTGGACTGTGGGAGGAAACCGGAGCACCCAGAGGAAACCCACGCAGACACAGGGAGAACGTGCAAACTTCACACAGTCAGTCACCCAAGTTGGGAATTGAACCCGGGTCTCAGGCGCTGTGAGGCAGCAGTGCTAACCACCGTGCCGCACATGTTGTGTGCATGAGGGTTTTTTTTGTGGTTTATGTGTTGGATGCAGGTACAGTAATCACATTTAAAGTGGAAGGCAAGAAAATAGTTTTAAGACCACGACAGATCAGTTATGGTCAGACAGCACAGAAACGGACCCTTCAGTCCAACTATTCCATGCTGACTATATTCTCACACTAAACTAGTGCCACTTGCCAGTGTTTGGCCCATATACCTCCACACCTTCCCTATTCATGTACTTATCCACATGTCTTTTAAATGTTGCATCTGAACATGCATCCACCACATCCTCTTTACATTCACTCAATACATGAAACATACTGTTTATAAACAAACTTTTCCTGATCTGTCCATTCCATCGATTCATTCTCTTTCCTTTCAGTTGCTGTAAGTCATAAATTGAAACCCAGAATGAAAAAAACGGAAAAGGAGTTGTGAAGAGAGTACCTTACTCACAGATGGTTGACACAGTAAGGAGGGTGCAGTCTGGAGCAAACCCGAAATGTCGATTTTCCTGCTCCTCGGACGCTGCCTGACCTGCAGTACTTTGCCAGCACCACTCTAATCTTGACCCTGATCTCCAGCATCTGCAGTTCTCACTTTCGCCTGTGAGAAATCAGCAGTTTTAAACCAAAAACCTGTTGCAGTTTAAAGCTCTCATTGAGAGTCTGAGCTCAGTGTGAAGTTCAGGTAATCTTTATTGTGACCCAACTTTGTTACAGCTTCAGAATCTCCCAGCAGAAAGGTGTAGAAAATGTAGCAATTTTTTAAAAACAGCTCAAGGTCAAAGTGCAACCCCTCACTTTCTTCATTATTGGTCACCACTGAGTTGTCCCTTTGTAATTGGATCCTTGAGAAAGCCTTAACCTGGAGGAAGTATTGCCTCACTCAGCAATTTCAACCTGTATCCAAGTAAGTTGGATGAGCAGCGTAGAGTCAACCAGACTATTGTGGGTCTGGAGTCATGTGTAGGCCAGATCTGGTAAAGGATGCAGCTGGGACGACTGCTCTAATAACTGCTCAAGTCTTCCCTCAAAAAGAACTGAGTGAATCAGATGGGGGTTTTCTTCCACCCCCACCCCACTGACAATGGTTTCACCATTAGATGCTAAACTCCAGATTTCTGACCAAATTCCAATTCCATCATCTGTCACAGTGGGAATCGAACTCGGGAGTCACTGGAACTGGGTTGATAGTCCAGTCGGTAAAGGCACTCGGCCGTCTTTCTTTCAATCCCCCTGCAATGCCACGTGATCCCGCTGGTAGGTCAGCAAGGAGGCGGCCTGGGTAAAGGCCTTCCCGCAATGTGTGGATCCACTGGTGGGTCTGGAGGTAGGAGGAATCGCTGAAGCCCTTCCCGCAATCAGGGCAGGGGAACGGCCTCTCCCCAGTGTGACTGCGCCAATGAGTCTCCAAGGCAGACGGGAAACAAGCCTTTCCCACAGTCGCCACACTTCCATGGTTTCTCCACGGGGCGGGATTCCTCGGGTTTCTCCATGGCCGAAGCTTCAGCCGCACACAAACGCATGTGGAGCTTCTCTCCACCGTGAATTCCTCTTTCCAAACCGTAGAGCTGTTACACGCTCCTCACTCAGTGCACTGCAATGGTAGGGTCTCTCATCCAGTCCCACTGATGCTGAAAACGTACCCAAACAGGAACCAAAAAGCTTTGCTCCTTCTCACAGAATCATAGTTGAAAACTGTTGCGGTCCCGATGGATTGAATGACTGTCAGACATGGATGTCAAAGTAAGGACTGCAGATGCTGGAGAGTCAGAATCAGTAAGTGCAGTGCTGGAAAAGCACAGCAGGTCAGGCAGCATCCGAGGAGCAGGAGAGTCGATGTTTTGGGCATAAGGCCTTCATCTGTTGATTTTGAAACTTCCATCCTCAGATCCTGAAATGTAAAATGAGATTACAAAAGTCATCACTGTCAGTGCAGAGTAGAAATTCTGAACAAGGAATTCTGCGGAATATTTTCTTTTGTTATTCCACAAAATTGAAAGCACCATCCCACTCTCTCTCCCCCTCTCTTCTCACTCTGATCTAACTAATTCCCCTGAAGGTGCTGATTCAGGATCTTCCAGGGGCAGAAAGGCAAAAACGCCAAGACTGACATCTCTCTGAATTTTGGATAACTCCACCTGAAAGTTAATATCTTTCACAACATTGGGATACTGCTGAGAGGTGAGGAAGTCTGATTTTGGGAAGCCAAAAAAAAAAAAAATGGGTTTGTGCCAATCCCTTCTCTTCAGAGAATCCCCAGAGCGGCGAAAGCAGGCCACTCAGCCCCATAAATCCACACCGACCCTCTGAAGGGTAACAGACCCACACCTATTCCCCTACCTCTATTGCTCTACATTTACCCCCTGATTAATGCGCCCAACCTGCACATCTCTGGGCACTGTCAATCCATCCTAACCTGGACAAAGTGAAAAATCACACCACCAGTTGAGTATTCAACAGGTTTATTTGGAAGCACTCGCTTTCAGAGCGCTGATCCTTCAGGTGGTTGTGGAGAATAAGATCATAAGACACAATTTGTAGAAAAACATTATAGTGTCCTGCCACCAAAATGATATATTGAACAAACCTGGATTGTCAAGTCTTTCATCTTTTAGACTGGGTTGCAGCTATCATTCACATGTCAATCCCAGACCTTCCTGCAAGGCGCCATATCAAGATAACTCGAGGTTTTATAGCAAAATGTGACATCTTAGTTCACATAATGCATTAAAGGTGTGAGGTCAGAGTCTGTCTGTGTCCCAGTCTTGAGTCAGACTGGTTCTACTTCCAAAGTGGAATTTACAAAATATTACATGGATTGACTGCTTACAGATTGTGTATTTTTTGAACAAAATAGAATGTATCTGCAAATATCATTCTGCAAATACAAATTTAACCCCATGGACTTGTTATGTGCGTCTGTGCATGAGAGAGAGAAAAAGTCAATGTCCGTGCTGTATAGCTCTATGCCAATTTGATAACAGATGCTTTAGTCCTGTTGATGTAAATGTTGTTGTAAATCAGAGCTGCATACTAACAGTTCGATGTAAGACAGAAAGAATTCCTCAAATAGGACACCATACCAATCCTTGGGAGAGCCCTATTTCTGGGTGGGTGGGTGGGGGGGGGTCAAAGCTTCAACAGAAATCCAGCAGAGCTGAGAACAGACCGACATCCACATGCCTTTTAAATGTTGTAATTGTGCCAGTCTCCACCACTTCCTCTGGCAGTTCGTGCCATACATGCACCACCCTCTGTGTGAAAAGATTGCCCCTCAGACCCCTGTTAAATCATTCTGCTCTCACCTCAAACATATGCCTTCTAGTTTTCTTGGACTCCCCTACCCTGGGGAAAAGGTAGGGTTCCCCCCCCCGCCTACCTATGCCCATTACAAAGGTCTATAAGTTTACCCCTCAGCCTCTGATGCTCCATGGAAAATGTCCCTGGCCTATTCAGCCTCTCCCTATAGGTCAAATCTTTTCTGACCCCTTTCAAAGTTTCATAACATCTTTCCTACAGCAGGGATACCAGAACTGAACGCAGTATTCCAAAATTGGCTTAACCAACATCCTGGACAGCCACAACATGAGCTCCCAACTCATCTACTCGATGCTCTGACCAATAAAGGCCATCCTACCAAATGCCTCATTCACTATCCTGTCTACCTGAGACTCCACTTTCAAGGAACTACGGAACCTGCACTCCAAGGTCTCTTTGTTTTGCAACACTCCCCTTAACTGTGTCAGTCCAGCCTGGATTGCTTGACCAAAATGCAACAACTCACATTTCTCAAAATTTAATTCCATCTACCACACTTTGGCCCATCTGATCAATTCTAATTTATAGCAAACTCACTTTTCTCTCTCATTCTCTAGAAGCTGAAAATCTCCATCCCACATACTCTCCCTTCAGTCTCAGTTTACTGAACCTAATCCCTGCTGTACCTCATCCTGAAGGATCTGGTTCATGCTGATTAATAAGACCACACTCGGGAGGGGGCGGGGGTGGGTCTAAATGAAACCTACATAATCCTGAACAGTCCAGACAGAGTGGACGTTGCGAAGATGTTTCCATTGGTAGGACAGACTCAGACGAGAGGCACAGCCTTAGAGTAAAGGGAAGTCCTTTTAGAAAGGAGAAACTTCTTCAGCCAGAGAGCGGTGAATCTGTGGAATCTATTTCCATAGAAGGCTGTGGAGGCCAGGTCACTGGGGATATCTAAAACTGAGACAGATAGGTTCTTGAGTATCAAGGGGATCAAGGGTTAAAGGAGAATGGGGTTGAGAAACCTAGCAGCCACGATTGAATGGGGTGATTAGACCTGATGGACTGAATGGCCTAATTTCTGCTCCTCTGACTTAGGGCCTCTTGCTGTCCTGGACACAGAGTGAGTGAGAGAGTTGGGAGCAAGACTAGGCCATTCGGTCTTTCAAGTCAGCACCAGCATTGAACAATTCATAACTGGATATGAATATACCTACAGCTGGGTGGATAGGCTGGGACTTTTTTCACTGGAACACATGAGGTTGAGATGTGACCTTAAAAGGAGGTTCATAAAATCATGGAGGGTAGATGAGGTGAACCGCAGGTGTCCTTTCCCTAGGATGAGGGCTTCAAGATTAGGGAGCAAATGAGGAAGGTGAGTGAAGAAAGATTTTCAAAAGACTGGAGGAGCGCCTTTTTTTTGAGAGTAGTTTGTGTGTGGAATCAATGTCCAGACACGGTGGTGGATGTAGGTACAGTAACAAGGTTTAAAAGACATTTGGATAAGTACGTGAATAGGAAAGGTTCAGAGGGATATGGGCCAAATACACACAGGTGGGACTAGTTTAGTTTGTGAACACAGTCAGCACGGTTTAATTGGACTGAAGGGTCTGTTTCTGTGTTGTCTGACTCTGGAACTGTTCTAAACTGATCTTAAAACCATTTTCTTGCCTTCCTCCATAAACATCCACTTTTTTCTCGTTCAAAAATCAGATTAACTCAGCCTTGAATTTATTCAAATGACCCCCTAACTGCAGGAAGTCATCCCCATTTCTGAACTCAATTCCTCTTACTAATTCTTGATGAAGGGCTTCTGCCCGAAACGTCGAATTTCCTGTTCCTTGGATGCTGCCTGACCTGCTGCGCTTTTCCTGCAACACATTTTCAGCTCCTCTTGCTAACACACCACTTGCCTTGCTCATTGCCTGCTGCACCTGTCTGACAACTGGCACAGAAGGACGCTGATGCCCCTCTGAACATCCACACATCATTCCTGATGAAGGGCTTGTGCCCGAAACTTCGACTGTCCTACTGCTCGGATGCACATTGAATGAATCTACCGTCCCTACCTCTGCTGGCAATGCGTTCCAGGCACCTATCACCCTCTGAGTAATGTACTTTCTGTGTGCATCTCCAACATGATGTCCCAACTCCTGTACTCAGCATGTGAACAATGAAGGCAAGTGTGCTGAACACCTTCTTCACCCCCCTCTACCAGTGATGTAACTTTCAAGAACAATGAACCTGAGCACCCCCAGGTCTCTGTTCTACAACATGACCCAGGGCCCTACCATTACCTGTTCAAGTCTTGCCCTCCTTTATTTTAGCAAAATGCAACCCCTCACTTATATCCATACCTCTCTCATACACACACGCTCTCTCTCAGACATACACATACACCACCGCCTCAAAACTCTCACCCTCTCACAGACTCATACTCCATTACAATCTCACTTTATCAAGCAGACACAAATGCAAATAGACACTCACAGCGCACAATCTTATACACAAACTCACACACACACACTTCCCTGAAGGGAGTTTCCCTGAAACGTCAATTTTCCTGCTATTCAGATGCTACCCGACTTGCTGCAGCACCACACGCTCGATTCTAAACTTATTACCCTCTAGTTCTGGACTGCCCCATCCAAAGGAAAATACCACGTCTATTTACCCTATCCATGCCCCTCATGATGATATAAAAGTGTATAAGGTCACTCCTCAGACTCTGGCAAGCTACGGAAAACAGTCCAGCCTGTCCTTCTGTCTCTCCTCACCCGGGTAACCAAGACACATACCGGAGGTCCCAAAGTCTGCTCCCTCTCTGGATTCACTCCAGTTGCTACAAGTGAGCCTGCTCCGTCATTCATTAAGATCATGGCTGATCTATCCATCGTTTCATCTTCTCTTCCCTGCACTGTCACAAGGAACCCCTTAATTCCCCAACCTGGCCAAATCCCACCCAACTGTATCTTGAATATACTTAATGAAGCTGCCTCTATTGCTTCCTTAGCCAGAGTATTCCCTAGATTTTGATGAAGGGCTTTTGCCCGAAACATCGATTTTCCTGCTCTCCGGATGCTGCCTGACCTGCTGTGCTTTTCCAGCACCACTCTAATCTAGACTATTCCATAGATTCATGACCCTCTGGGAAAAGCAGTTCCTCCTCATCTCTGTCTGAAAGCTACTCCCTCTAACCTTGAGGCCTCGTCTCACCCACCAGAAATTACTGGACAGGCTAGGGCTTCATCCCCACAGTGCAATGACATTGGGAAGATGTTTCCATTGGTAGGAGAGACTAGGACCAGAGGACACAGCTTTAAGAATAAAGGGAAGACCTTTAGGAACAGAGATAAGCGATGTCTCCTTTTCTGCCGACAGCGAGGAGCATGGACAATGTACTGGTGACACCAGCGAGCAGGCATGCTGTTGTTCACACCGAGGAGCAGACACAATGTGCTCTGTGGCGATGCTGGTGTTATTGACAGATGTTAAATGTTCAAATGCCAAGAGGAGAAATAAAGGGTAGAGCCACAGTTCTTTTTCCCCATGTGGCTCAACATTTTATCGCTTTTGTCTGGCTGCTCAACATTTTTTTTAATGTCTTTTCCCCAGAGTAGGGGGGAGGTTCACAACTACAGGGCATAGGTTTAGGGTGAGAGCAGAAAGATATTAAAGGTACCTAAGGGGCAACTTTTCCATGCAGAGGATGGTGCACGTATGGAATGAGCTGCGAGAGGAAGTAGTGGAGGCCGTATAATTACAGCATTTAAAAGGCATCTGGATGGGTATATGAACCAAGTGCTGACAAATGGGACTAGATTAATTTAGGATATCTGGTTGGCATGGACAGGTTGGACCAAATGGGTGTGTTCATGTGCTGTACATCTTTATGATTCTAAATAATAAAAAGTATATTTTTCCAAATACCAAACTATCTCCATGTTAACAAGGCTTAGTGCACGATATGCTTTACTAACCGTTCTCAACAGGTCCTGCCCCTTCAATAACTGAGGAACATATACATGCTGGTGCATAGTATCCTTCACTAGTATTTACACACTACCCTCAACAATTGCACAAGTAACAGTGAGGGGTAAAAAACACAAGGATTAAAACACAGTGAGGGGTAAACAGCACAAGCGCCAGTAAAAGCAGATGGAAAGTGAGTGTAAAATGTGACTATGACAGGACAGGCCCCACATTCCTTCCCCTCCGTCCCCCCCACAACCTGCCTCACCTTTCACCTCCCGGGCCCAGTACCTTCCAGGTGGCCCCATAGTTGACACAGGGGCCGCCCCACGACCAGTAGAACTCCACCACCCAGGCGGCCGACCAGTTCCCAAGCAGGCCCTTAACCCCATCCGCCTCCAGAATGGTCACCGGCTCCTGCCTGCTGTACAGCCGGCCGGTGTGGCCGTGACACAGCAGCTGCACCAGGAAGGCGGCGGTGACCAGTGACGGGGGTCTGCCCCGGGCCGCACGGCGCCATTTTCCTAACGGCCGCCACTTCCCCGCTCGAGCGACTTCTCCTCCCAACCGCCTTCACCCCCGCGTGACGTCTGCACGGGGGGATGGGCGGGGCCGGGGGAGCCTCACCGTCACCAAGCAACAGCCACCTCGCGCTACAACTGCTCATTCACAAAAACAAACTCTCCTGTCTCGCTCTGCAGCTGCAGGGGGGACACTGCCACGTTTCGAGGAGCCCTGTCTACATTGGGAAAGCTCACGGCTCCATTTAAACAGATATTCCGACATCTAACGGAACGGCCTCATATCTAAAGGGGGAAATCTGCATTTTAAAGGGACATGGACATTTTAACGGGTATATCCGCAAATAAAGAGATGTAAATAGACGAGATTATATTTCAAAGGGATGTGGCACATTCAAAGGGATATCTTAATATGTAAAGTGACGCAGTTATATCTAAATGAATCTACATTTCGAAGAGACGTTGCCCATTTATAAGTAGAGACAATCGGTGTGAATTCTGTCTATGTCCCAATGTTGAGTCAGACTGATATTTTTCTTAGAAATGCTCTGCATTTAAATTACATTGTTCAGAAGGTAATTTACAGATTAGAGTGTAGGTTAGGGAGGATTGGCCGTGCTAAATTACCCATAGTGACCAGGGATGTACAGGTTGGGGTGGATTGGCCATGGGAAATACGGAGTAAGGGGTTGGGTATGGGTGGGATACTGTTCAGAGGGCCAGAGTGAAATAGATGGGCTGAATGGTCTGCTTCCACATTGTCGGAATTCGATGACCCTCCCCACAAAGGAGCATTTTATCTGCATCTATCCTGTCAAGCCCCTTTCAGAATTCTACTAGTTTCAATAGAGGTATACAGCACAGAAACAGACACTTCGGTCCAATTCGTCCATGCCCACCAGGACTCCAAACTAAACCAGTCCCACTTTCCTGCATCTGGCTCATATCCCTTTAAACCTTTCTATTCATCTACCCATCCAAATGCTGTTTCAATGTTGTAACTGTACCTACATCTACCACATCCTCAGCAAGTTCATTCCACATACAAAGCCACCCACTTTCAAAATGTTGCTCCTCAGGTTCCTTTTAAATCTTTCTCCTCCAAGTAATATGCCCCCCTAGTTTTGAGCTCCCGACACTAAGCAAGAGTCCTTTGCTATTCACCTTACCTCCACTCCTCATGATTTTATCAATCTCAATGAGGTCACCCCCCAACCTCCTGTGCTCCAGTGAATAAATTCCCAGCCTCTCCTTATAACTCAAACCCTCCAGTCCTGGCAACGTCCTGGTAAATCTTTACCGAACCCTCTCTGATAGTATTCTTCCTTTGACAGGGCCATCAGAACAGTACTCAGTACGCTGAAAGTGGCCTCACCAACATCCTGTACAACCTCAACATGATGTCTCAACCCCTATACTCAATGGGGTGAACAATGAATGCTATGCTGCTAAATGCCTTCTTAACCTCCCTGTCTACCAGTGATACAACTTCCAAAGAATTATGTTCCTGAACACCACCCCCCCTACGTCTGTCTGTTCTATAACATGTCCAGATAAGGGTAGGGCCCTGGGTCAAGTGCTGCCCTTCCTTGTTTTAGGAAAATGCAACCCCTTGCTTAGATTAATACCTCTCTCACACATGCTCCCCCTCAGACATGCACGTTTTCCCCCCCCAATACTCTAATCAGGCTTATACTCCATCACACTCACACTTTACCAAGCATGTACACATTCTCACACAAACTCACATGCATGCACACACAATTCTTTGGGGTGAATTTGTATTGGCAGAATTTATCTGCGGATACATTCAATTTTGCGCAAAAAGCACACAATTTCCAGGCAGTCAATCCATGTAATATTTTATGAATTCCTCCTTTGGAAATAGAACCAGTCTGATTCAAGATTGGAATACTAACAGACTCAAATCTCACACCTTTAAATGCATTGTCTGAGCTGAGATATTATCTTTTTTATAAAACCTTAAGTCACATTCTTGAGATGACTTAAAAGATGTTCTTGCAGTTACACGTTAATGAACCAAAACCTGGGTAGTTTAATTTAATTGCTCCACAGTGAAGTGTTGAAGGAGCAGCACTGATGAAGGAGCAATGCTCCTAAAGCTTGGGATTTCAAATAAATCTGTTGGACTGTAACCTGGTGTTGTGTGACTTCTGACTTCTTCAACTGCGCATTCATGTTGAACTTGATGGGATACTTTATCCAACTTGGTGTAGTTAAATCATATCGCTTGGAGGGGTTCATTTGAAACCTTTCAGGAGGTGAATTCAACAAGATTGAATTATGCAAAGTTACTCAGTTCTAAACTTACATCAGGACCGGTAGTCATAGAGAGGTACAGTGCAGAAACAGATCCTTCAGTCCAACTCGTCCACGCTGACCAGATATTCTAAATTAATCTAGTCCCATTTGCCAGCACTTGGCCCAAATCCCTCTAACCCTTTCTATTCACGTCTCCAACTAAATGTCTTTTAAATTCTGTAATTCTAACAGCCTCCTCCACTTCCTCTGGCAGCTTATTCCATACATGCACCACACTCTGCATGAAACGTTTTCCCTTTCGGTCCCTGTTAAATCTTTCCCCTCTCACTCTAAACCTATGTCCTCTAGTTCTGACAATATCCTGGCAAATCATTTCTGATGGAGATGTCAACGTTTCGGGTAGAACCCTTCTTCAGTCCGGAGGGATAATCCCTGAAATGCTGACTTCTCCACCTCCTGGTGCTGCCTGCCTTGTTGTGCCCAGCCTCCTGCTTGGCTATTTTAGATTCCAGCATCTGCAGTTTTTTATTTTGTCTCTAACAAATGGTGGAGCAGATTCGATGGGTCAAAATATCCTAACTTCTGCTCCAATGGTCTTAGGTTCGTGCGGGTCCTGGGCTCAATGAGCAGCAGTGCCCACTGGAAGAAATGTTCATGGAATCATACAATCACTACAGTGTGGAAACAGGCCCTTCTGCCCAACAAGTTCAGACCGACCCTTTGAAGAGTAACTCATCCAGACACATTCTCCTACCCTATCACTCTGCACTTACCCCGAACTAATGCAGCACATCTACACGTTCCTGAACACTGTGGGACTATTTAGCTTGGCCAATTTGCCCAAACATGTGCACGTTTGGACTTTGGGAAGACACTGGAACACGCAAAGGAAACCCACGCAGACACTGGGGGGGGGGGGGGGGTGGAATTACATGCAAACTCCACACAGACAGTTACCCTGAGGATAGAATCAAATCTGGGTCCCTGGCGCTATGAGGCAGCAGTGCAAACCACTGAGCCACCATCCCCCTTCCCCCTCCACTCCCCCAGTAGAAAACAAAAAAGCTTACCAACTCTTCCATTACCCCCACTGTCAGAAAGGGCAGGAGGTTCAGTCCTGGGGGTGACCCTCAGCAGCGTTACCGGCAGAATCTGATTGTTGGGAGCATTGGTGCCTCCGCTGGTGCTTGTTCAAACTGCAGGACATTGTGAACCTCTGCCCACACTCAGGGCAGGCAAACGGCCTCTCCCCAGTGTGGACCCGCTGGTGCGTCAGTAGACTGGAGGAGACAGCAAAGCCCTTCCCGCACTCGAGGCAGGTGAACGGCCTCTCCCCAGTGTGCACCCACCGGTGTGTCAGCAGGTGGGATGCCTGGGTAAAGCCCTTCCCGCATTCAGAGCAGCTGAAGGGCCTTTCCCCAGTGTGGACACGCTGGTGCTTCAGCAGGTCGGAAGAGCGTGTAAAGCACTTCCCGCAGACAGAGCAGGTGAACGGCCTCTCGCCAGTGTGGACCCGCCGGTGGGCCAGCAGGTCAGAGGAATCGCTGAAGGCCTTCCCACATTTGGGGCAGGGGAAGGGCTTCTCACCGGTGTGGACCCGCCGGTGAATCACGAGGTGGGAGGAGCGAGTGAACACCTTCCCACAATCGGGGCAGCGGAAGGGCCTCTCCCCTGTGTGCAGCCGCTGGTGCCTTATCAGGGCGGAGGAATCGTTGAAGGCCTTCCCACACTTGAGGCAGCTGAAGGGCCTCTCCCCTGTGTGCACCCGCAAGTGCCTCAGCCGGGCGGAGGAATCGCTGAAGCTCTTTCTGCACTCAGGGCAGCTGAAGGGCCTCTCCCCTGTGTGCACTCGCCGGTGCCTCAGCAGGGCAGAGGAATCACTGAAGGCCTTCCCGCACTCAGGACAGGAGAATGGCTTCTCCCTGGTGTGACTGCGACGATGTGTCTCCAGGGCAGACGGGACACGGAAACCTTTCCCGCAGTCGCCACACTTCCATGGTTTCTCCATGGCCAAAGCTACAGTTGCACACAAACGCGTGTATGTCCTCTCCCAGCCTTGAATTCCTCTTTTCAGGCCAGTTAACTGTTTCAGGCTCCACACTGTGTGCGTTGCTGCAACAGTAGGGTCTCTCTTCCAGTCCTACTGACGCTGAAAACGTACTGAAACAGGAACCAATTGGATCACAGTCGAAAATTGTTGCAGTCCCGATGGATTGAGTGACTCACAAATGCTGGAGAATCAGAGTCGAAAACTGCGGGTCAGGCAGCATCCGAGGAGCAGGAGAGTCAATGGTTCAGGCATAAGCCCTTCATCTGTTGATTTTGAAACTTCATCTTCAGATCAAATACTCTGAAAAGAGATTACAAAAGTCATCACTACCAGTCCAGGGTAGAAATTCAGAACAAGCAATTCTACTTTCTGCAGAACATTCTTTTCTTTTGTTATTCCATAAAACTGAAAGCACCATCCCACTTTTTCACTCACTCCCTCTCTCCCTCTGTTCTCACTCCATTCTAATTCTCCTGAAAGTGCTGATTCAGGATCTGACAGGGACAGAAGAGCAAAACAGTCACAACTGACACCTCTCTGAATTTTGGATACCTCCACCTGAAAATTAATATCTTCCACGACATTGGGATACTGTTGAGAGTGAGCCGGTCTGATTTTTGGAAGCAAAAATATAGTGTGTAAATTCAGGATGAACCTGCAATGCAGCTTCTTGTCAACCAATCAGACACAAAATTGTTAACGTGCCCCCACGGGGGTGGGGGAGTTTTGGAATGAGACACCAAGGCTATGACACCAGAGAGAAATTGAACAGACTGGTGTGGCAAACCAGAGTCATCTAGATATACAGCACAGAAACAGGTCCTTTGGTCCAACTGGTCTATGCTGACCAGATATCCTCACCGAATCTGGTCTAATTTGACTGCATTTGGCCCATATCCCTCTAAACCCTTCCTATTCATAAACCTATCCAGATGTCTTTTAAATGTGTCATAATTATACCAGCACCTACTACTTCCTCTGGCAGCTCTTTCCTTACACGCGCCATCTTCTGCATGAATTGCCCCTTAGGTTCCTTTTAAATCCCTCGCCTCCTCCCCGGGCCACCTCACCCTAAACCCATTACTGTGTAGTTCTACACTCCCAGAGAAAAGACCTTGTCTATCCCTCTCTTTATTTTATAGAATGTAAGCATCAACAGCTCAGGGCGGGGATTGGGTGGGTGGGGGTGGGTGAGGAAGCCGAATGTGCTGGAGCCAACACGGAAGAAGACGACACAAAACCTTGAAGCTGCAATGAGGAATACTGCATGTGCTGTACTTGTACCTGTTGCTTTTATTTGTGGAATCAAGTGCATTTTAAAAATAAAAACAAACAAGATATCTATCCCTCCCCTTTCCCAATCTCCCAATGCTGTGCTGGACACACAGTGAGAGAACTGGGAGCAGGAGTTGGCCATTTGAGCCTGCACCAACACCGAACACATCATAACTGAACATGAATATACCTGCAGGCAGTGGAGACTGGGATTTCTTTCACTGGAGCAGAGGAGATTGAGAGGTGACCTTACAGAGGATTATAATATCATGAGGGGTACAGATGAGGTGAAAAGGCAGGTGTCCTTTTCCTAGGGTGGGGCTTTCAAGATTAGGGAGCAAAGTTTGAAGGGGAGAGAAGAAAGATTTTAAAAAGACACAAAGAGCTCCATTTTTTCACACAGTGAGTGGTTTGTGTGTGAGATGGGTGTCCAGAGGAAGTAGTGGATGCAGGTACAGTGACAATGTTTAAAAGACATTTGGAAAAGTACATGAATAGGAAAGGTGCGGAGGGATATGGGCCAATCACTGGCAGATGGGACTAGTTGGGTTTGAGAACATAGTCAGCATAGACTAGTTGGACCGAAGGATCTGTTTCTGTGCTGTATAACTCTGTAGCTGTTCTGTACTGGTCTTAAAACCATTTTCTTGGAAATCCGAGATGGCGGTGGTTTGAGTGGTCTGCTGTGCTGGGCTCTGTGCCACACCCCCGGCAAGGTGGACTTTTACCCCTCCCCCCACCTCATTAATCATCCGTAGAAGAAAAAAATTGCGAATATAAACTTACTGAATGTCTGGAGCTGCTATAATTGTGGTTTGACAGCTTTAGGAACAAAATGAAAGCAAATGAAGGAAAGGGGCCGAAAGGGGTGAAGCAGGTAGGGCACTCCCCAACTGCATTGGGGGTGCTTGGAGCCATTGCTCAAACTCCCAGGGCAATCCCTGTGGATTTAATGGGACAGCAACAGTTACTCTCGGAGTTTGCCGATCTCTGAGAAAAGATTGAAGCAGCGGTGGAACCACTATCTGCCACGCTGCAAAAGCATGGACAGGAAATTCACGTGTTGGCCCGAAGAGAATAGGCAGCAGAGGAGAGGACCGTGGTGGAGGTCTCAGGAGGAAGGATCCAAACGCTGGAAGACCAGGTTCGGGTCCTTCAGGAGCAAGTGGACAACCTGGAAAACTAAAGTAGAAGAAAAATCTTACAGCTCGTGGGTCTTCCGGAACGCGAGGAAGGTGAAGACCTTATTGGATTCCTGGGGCTGGAGTTGTAGTCGGGCCTGTTGAGTGTGGAGCGGGCACACTGGATCGAAATGTGCAGGTCCGGGTCGGACCCACAGCCGTGTGTGGTCCTAGTGCGGCTCCTGCATTATAAAGAAAAACAGTGATTGAAACAGCAGGAAGACTGGGAAGAGATCCACAGGCTCTAATGTACAAAGGCTCAGAATAATATATTTTCAGGACTTCTCAGGAGCCTGGATTAAGAAAAGGGCATTTAATTAAGTTAAGAGAAAATTAAGGGATCTGAACATACAATATTCCTTGAGGTCCCTGACTGTATTGCGTTTTACTCACGGAGGGACGGTATATAATTTGATTCAACAGAAAAGGCGAAGGACTTTGCAAATGCTCTGAATTAGAGAAATTGAGTTGGGGTGAAGGCGGGAGGGACGTCATTCCAGACAATGCTACTTTTTTGCCCCTTATTTTGTAGTTATCGGCTTTATACATACTGCCTTGGCGTAAAACTGGAATTATTTAGTATATCGGTCAGTTAGGTATTGTCTGGGGCCTTTTTTTCACTGCTGTCCTTTTGTTTTTGGATTGGGGGTGGCTATACCTGTGTTTAAGATGTATGGAGAAGGGGTGTGGGGAGATGGGCAACCATTGTTAACTCTCAGAATGTAAATAACATGTTTGTTTCAATCTGTGAATTGCCTGGCGTTTGGGGCACAGCCTCAGTGGGAAGGAGCCAGGCTGGTGGCAATGGTGGGGGTTGGGGTGGGGGGGGGGGGGGGAAGAGATCTCTACATAATTGGGGGTTATTTGAGCATTTGCTTAAGTTATATGTGGTGGTTAGATTTTTATTTATAGTAGTTTTAATAGGAGCAGTTTTTAGACTTTATCGAGTTAATGTCTTTGTTGCTCACCGCACCTCAGATAAGCTTCCTCCTCTTGGGAAACCACAGGCTTCCCTGGATGGCCATGTCTACTGATTCGTTCAGGTGGTGCACCTGGAATGTAAAAGGGAGCCATTCCCCCATTAAAAAGAAAGAAGGTGCTGTCAAGCCTCGGGAAGGAAAGGGTGGACACATTTAACTGATAAGGAACATCTGAAACTGCAGCAAGGAGGTTGTGATAAGGTATTCTTCTCCTCCTTTAGCTCCAAGTGTAGAGGAGTGGCTATACTGGTAAGAAGGAACCTCCCTTTCCAGGTAATTGAGCAAATTAAGGACGAACATGGACTGTCCGTCATTCTTAAAGCTCTAATACATAGTGAAGAGTATGGCGTCCTGAATGTGTATTGTCCTCCCGGTGCACCCTCTTAAATTTCTAATTGATGCAGCTGCTAAATTAATGAGTCTTGGGGTACGCTGCATGGTCATTGGAGAGGATTTTAATCGTCTAATAGATCCCGAAGTAGACAGGGTGCCAAGGGCCCAGGCAGGTCACCAGCGCAACCTAAGCAGTTGGTGGACATGTGCAAGGAGTTGGGATTAATGGATGTGTGGAGGCATCTCCACCCTAATGGAAGAGACTTTACTTTCTCTTCTAACCCACACAAGTACCACATGGGAACTGACACTTTTTAATGCCATTGGATTGCTTGGACAGAACATTGGCTTGTGAAATTGGCAATATAGCTGTCTCAGACCATGTGCCAGTGTATTTTGATGGTAAAATCAAGAGTGGTGGAATGGATGCACAGCACTGGTCATGGACCCATTCCTGCTAAGGGATAGCAAATTTGTTGAGTACATCACAAGAGTTCAGAGCCTTCTGGGTACCAACTTGGGTACGGCCAGTAATCCGGAAATACTGTAGGAGGCCAATAAGGCATATTTATGAGGCTTGATTATTTTTTATTCAATGACTAGAAGGTCGCAGAGGAAGGAGCAACAACAGATGCTGGAGACCCGTCTGCAGATAGCTGAGGAAGTATACTATAATAGGCCTTCACTGGTCAAGCTGCAGCTCTCCGGCTGCTCCCAACTCATTGCACACACTGGGGAAATAAAGGTCTGCGTTGCTCAACAAAGATTGTTGGAAGTTGGAGATAAGTCAGATAGATATCTGGCCAGAAAGTAAAATGCTTCCCAATCTATTATGTCTGTTCGAGAGAAGGCTGGCAAAGTTACCCGTGAGTTAAAGAAGATTAATGTTAGATTTAGGGAATAATTTGCAGAGTTATATCGGTCAGAGGGAGATGAACATGGAGCAGTAAGAATGCAGGCCTTTTTTGAGATCCTGCACCTCCCTAGTATAAACGTGGAACAGGTTTCCTGTTGAATATGCCTATGACAATACAGGAGGTACAGGATGCAATGAAGCACCACGGTCAGATGGATTCCCAAGTGAATTCTATAGGAATTCATAAGTGTGTTGGTGGAGCCACTTCTGGGGATGTATAGCTATTCATATGCATGGGTTGTCTTCCGCCCTCTCTTAGGGAGGCTAATATCTCCCTCATTATAAAGATGGGGAAAGAGCCTGAAGAATGTGCTTCATACAGACCCATTTCACTGTTGAATGTAGATTTTAAAATTCTACCCAAGACGCTGGCCCTGAAGTTGGAAAAGGTGTTGTCCTGTATTGTGAAAGAAGATCAGATGGGTTTTGTTAAGGGCGTAGCTCCTCCAACAATATCAGGAGGGTACTGAACATGGTGCAGGTATGCCAGCAAAGGTTGATCCTGGGTTCGGTGGCCTCCCTAGATGCAGAAAAGGCGTTTGACCAGATAGAATGGCTGTACCTGTTTGGGATCCTCAAGCGCTTTGATCTGGGGACAACCTTTGCTAGATGGGTGGTGGTGTTGTATAATGATCCTAAGGCAGCAATCATCACAAATGGCACTAAGTCAGATAACTTTAATGCTGGGAGAGGTAGTCGAAAGGGATGTCCTCTTTCACTGCTGCTATCTACCTTGGCAATTGAGCCATTAGCTGAGGCTATCAGGAGGGATCCTGAAATAGTGGGGCCAGGAATGGGAATGGGGGAACATAAGATTACCCTACATGCTGATGATGTCCTTCTGTTCTTGGCCAATCTGGAGGAGTCTGTTCCTCGATTGATTCAAACAATTAATTTATTTGGAAGTTTTTCAGGCTGCAGGATCAACTTTACAAAATCAGACGCCATGCTGGAGGATGGAATGCAGTTCCTGTTTAGATGGTCGTCAAAAGGGTTTTTGTATTTGGGAATTTTTATTACCCCTGCCTTCCACCAGCTGTATAAAGCTAACTATGTACAATTACTGGAGAGGATAAAGCAGGATTTGCAGCAGTGGGACGGATTACCATTATCATGGTTAGGCCGAATAGCTCTGATTAAAATGCATGTTCTTCCTCGCCTGTTGTACCCCTTGAGAATGCTCCTGTTGTTGCTACCCAGATGGGTATTACTGAGGCTCAATGGGTCTAGGTTATTTTATTTGGTGTCGCAGTCGCCCCCTAATTAAGTTTACCAAATTGCAGCTCTCACAGGGTGAGGAGGAGTGGATCTTTTGGACTTGGAGAGATATCAAATAAGCGCTTTCTTAGCATATGTGGGTGACTGGGCACGGGGGGACACGGGGTTGATTTTGCTTGACGTTGAAGCATTGCAGTCGAGATGTCCCCGAGTTAATCTATTATTCATTGATAAGATGAAATCCGAGACTGAGCAGTGAAAGAGTACAATCATTTTAAATACAGTGAAAGCCTGGAGGACACGGAGGCAAGACAAGGGCAATTGGCTGAAGACCTCGCTGATTACCCCGCAGGTGGCAGCCTAAGGATTTAAACCTGGGGCAATAGACTCCGGCTTTAAGTCATGGGAGTATAAGGGAATCTCCTGGAGGGAAGATTTATTTGAGGGTTAGGTCTTGATGTCATTTAGCCAGCTAAGACAGAAATATGCATTGTCTAATAGGGGCCTTTTCCGGTACTTTCAGCTAAGGGATTATATACAG
This sequence comes from Hemiscyllium ocellatum, assembly GCF_020745735.1. Lineage (NCBI taxonomy): Eukaryota > Metazoa > Chordata > Chondrichthyes > Orectolobiformes > Hemiscylliidae > Hemiscyllium > Hemiscyllium ocellatum. The sequence goes on from NW_026867881.1 coordinate 52,979, forward strand.
AGGAAGACCACACTCCTGGCTCAGCTTTACAGGTCAAATGTGGAGTAAAGAGTACTCTGTGTACGGGCGCTCTTTCAGTTAGTACGTTGTATCATTTACAGAAGGGACATACCTTAGGAGATGTGGAGGGACTCTCTACCATGTGGAATCGGGAGCTAGAATATTTCATTAGAAGTATGGCAAGATATATGGGAAAATGTAAGGAAAATTTCAACATGTAACAAAGCACAGGGCATGCAATTGAAGATTTTACACAGGGCTTATGTGGTGCCAGAGAGGCTAGCTAGGTTCAAGAGTGGCGCATCACCAGGGTATCCCAAATGTAACATTAGTATAGGCACTCACACACTGCTATTGGTCATGTTGTAAGATCCAGAGATACTGGAGTGCTACAGTAAGGGAGCTGAAGGACATCCTGGGGGTTGACAAATTTGCCTTCTCTCGGAGAACACAGAAACAGACTGTGTAACATTCTTACGCACTGTGCAAGGAAGAACATTTTAATGAGTTGGACATTGGAAAAACACCCAGGGCTTATGGCCTGGCATATGCTGGTGATGGAGCATCCGCTCCCAAGATGACCTCACAAATATGGTGCACCACAAAACAGTAGTTTTACAAGACGTGGCAGCCCTTTCTAAATTATATTGATGCAGACTGATCAGCAGTATTAATTAGAGCCGTGGTATAGCTGTGGGAATCAGTCTGGGTGCTCATGGGGCCCTGGGAGGGCAAGGCTGGGTGAAAAGAACACGGGTGCAATAACTGGTGCTCCCATGGATGGAAGCCTTAATGGAGGTATGGTGAGTGAAATAGAATAAAGTAATGTGATAGAATTCAAATTAACTTAAATTATGTTTAATTTTATTTTTATTCAATTTGATTGTAGTTTAGTTTAAGCTAAGTTTGTCCTAGTAGAATAATAGGTAGCTCATTATTAATAGTATCATAATATGAAATTGTTGTACTACTATTTTTCTGTATTTTGGTATTGTTCTTTTTTGTATATAGAGGTGTTGCGAGAGATTTGAAAAAGTTTTGAATAAAAGTATATATTTTTTAATTTCTTGTCTTCCCCCATAACTATTTTTGAGATTCAAAAGTCAGATGAACTCAGCTTTGAATATATTTAATACCTCCCTAACTACAGGAAGGCACCCCCAGTCAGTTCCTCTTGCTAATACACCACTTGCCTTGCTGATTGCTTGCTGCACCTATGTGACAACTGGCATTGACTGGAGTAGAAAGCCTGAGCAGAAGGTAGCTGAGGCACGTTTGTACATCCACACATCATTCCTGGATGAAAGGCTTTTGCCCAAAACGTTGACTGTTCTGCACCTTGGATGCTGTCTGACCAACTGTGCTTTTCCAGCGCCACAATTTTCGACTCTGATTTTCGGTACCTGCAGTCCTCACTTACTCCACATTCCAGTATATCACCATTTAAACAATGTACCTGCTTTCTATTTTTATTTCATAGGGAAGGTTATAACTTCACACTGCATAAATACATTTACCATGTGTTTGCCAATTAAGACACATACCTGAATCAACTTTGCTGCAAGTGAAGAACTGAACACCAGAGTGAAAAAATAAAATGAGAAAGGGGTGAGAAGAGTAAGTTGTACTCACACAAATTTGGACAGAAGAAAGAAGTTGCAGTCTGGGATGAAGTTCAATCTTCATTCATAGAGAGAGGAGCAGCAACACCTTCACAAGCGCCTGATCCAACTTCCGCATTCAGACAATAGGGGGGAGGCTCTCAATGGCAGGAAGACCGCACTCCTTCCGGTCCTTCAGGGCTTCCCATTGGTCGATCAGAAGAATGTTGCGTGCCGTTTCCGCTGACAGTAAGGAGCATGCGCAGTATTTTGCTGACACCAGCGTACATGCGCAATGCTTCCTGACACCGAAAAGCATGCGCAGTGTGCCCAGTGGAGATGCTGGTCCAACTGCCAATCGGAGAGAAAAACAGGCTGGAGCCACACTCCTTTTGTTTTCCTGGGGCTCAACAGTTTATTCCTTTTGCATTTTGTCTGGCTGCTCAATCTTTGAATGTCATTTCCCCAGGGTAGAGGAAATCCAAAACTGAAGGGGCATAGGATTAGGCTGAGAGGGAAAAGGTTTAAATGGAACCGAACTGGTAACATTTTCACGCAGAGCGTGGTATATGTATGGAATGAGCTGCCAGAGATAGTGGTCGAGGCTGGAACAATTACAACATTTAAAAGGCATCTGGATAGGAATATGAATAGGAAGGGTTGAGAGAGATATGGGCCAAATGGTGGCAAATGGATCACCAGATTAATTTAGAATATGTGGTTGGCATGCACCGAAAGGCTTGTTTCCCTGCTCTGCAACTCTATGACTCTATTTCTACTTAATCTGAACCAACTTCACAAGACGAGGACTTGGCCATTCCATCTTTACAGCCTATTCTCAACTGTGGCCTAATTGCACAGGTTTCAATGCAAGTTTCAGAAAAATGGCTGCTGCTTTTTAGAAAAATAATTGAATTTGCTTTCAAACTTTACAGATGTTTTTGAAAATATCATTTTAGCGATTCTCAATGTTAAAGATCGGCCATTTTTCACACCGCCCCCTCCCATCTCCCAGGTAGAGTCATCACCATCCGCGCTCTCTCTGTCCTGAGAAGGGCTGATACAGTGAACGAAGAGGGTTCGAGGCACAAGAAAGGATGAGGGTGGGGGTGCGGGTAGAGAAATTGGATGGGGAACAGAGGCTAGGCGGAAGAGAGAGAGAGAAATGGACATGGGGACAGAGCATTGGAGTTAGAGAAACCCTGGGGTGCACAGGATGGGGAGCAGAGCGTTTGTCAGAGAGAGAGAGAGAATGGGGGCGCAGAGTGTGGGGAGAGAGAATGGACGTGGGTCAGTGGGTGGGGAGAGAATGGAAGGGGGCAGAGGGTGGGGGAGAAAGAGAGCAACAATGAATGTTAGGAGAGGGTGGGGGAGAGAGGGAATGGATGGAGAGCAGAGGGTGGGGGAAGAGAGAGAATGGAGGGGGCAGAGAGTGGGAGGAGAGAGAGAATGAGTGTGGGGAGAGGGACTGGATGGAGGAAGGCAGAGGGTGGATGAGAGACTGGACTGGACAAGGGACAGAGGGTATGGAGATAGAATGGACGGAGGTGCAGAAGGTGGCATGTGTGTGAGAGGGCGGGGGGAAGCTAGGGATAGCGAGAGAGAATAGACTGGGGGCGCTGTGGGCATGATTGGATCTTGATTGAATGGGGAGTTGGTGAATGCGTCCCACCTACTCCCAGCATCCCCTTCTTTCCACATGTGCAGTGCAGATTGTTGTGAATGATGCGAGAGAGAATCTCGAGTGTGAGCGCAGTTACCCTCAGATCCTGGCATCAGCAAACCACTGCCTTTCTGTTTTAAAAACTAAATAAAGATGTGGGCAATATACTGGGAATGGCAAGATGAAACTAAGAAACTGAACCGAGAGTCAGCGCTTTCCGGTGAGGGGAACTGGCCAAAAACAGGAGGATGGAGGGATGAATTCGAGTTGGAATCCACTGAAAGGTGGAGGAATTGGGAGACAGAGATTTCGGGTAGGAGATAGGGAAGGCTGTTCGGTACAAACTAGAATTCTCCGATCCTATTTCCTGCCCTGCACTGACAGCAATGATCTGTTTTCTCAAGGTATTAGCAGAGGAGGATTTGCTGTTCAGGTGTGTACAAGAAATTTACTCAGGGCCTGAATATCAGCAGCGTTTGAATCCAGGAGGGGAAATTATTTCAAACATCAACGTGACTTGAGAAGCCCCGTGATTACACGCAGCCTGCGTGGGAGTGTTCCAGGATTCTGACTGTGCAGACAACTTTAACTCTGTAGCGAAATGTGGACTAGAGTTCTCGCTGTAGACGAGCCCTTCTTTGGATCGTTGAAGCTGCTGAGACGCAATGACCCCTGCACCATGGAAACTCTGTGGAAGCAAATTCAATTCCCCAAACGGGCTGGAGTGTCTGGCATGAAGCTAATCCATTCCTTCAACCCTGGAATGAAGTCAATCGATTCCTTCAATCCAAGACTGTGGGCGGCGCGGCAGCAGCTCAGTGGTTAGCACCGCTGCCTCACAGTGCCAGGGACTTGAGTTTGATCCCACCCTCAGGGTGATTGTCTGTGTGGAGTTTGCATTTTCCTCCCCCCACCCCCACCCTCCCCAATCTCTGGGTGCTCTGGTTTCCTCCCAAGGTCCCAAGATGTGCAGCTTAGAGTGGATTGGGTGTTCTAAATTCAGGGATTAGCCGTGGAGGTTATTGGGTGAGATGCTCTAAGAGGGGTCAGTGTGGATTGTTGGACCAAAGGGCCTGTTTCCACAGTGTAGGGGGTTTGATGATTCCCCCAACGTGTCTGCAGCCTGGCTTCTAGCTGCATCTCTCTGAGCCGAAGGTCCACCAGCATGTGTTTTCCCTAGTTTCCAGCACCCAGAACCTCCAACTTTCTGCAAATCGAAAGGCAAGTCCCACCCTGCCCTCTCCAATGTGTGCTATGTAACTGCTTATTCAGTTTTAGTGGTCCAGCAGAGGCTGGTAGCCAAGTTCGGAACACATGAGGATGGCATCAACCAGGACCTTGGATTCATGTCACATGACAGGTAACCTTACTTCACTGTCACGCTCTCTCACACCCACACAAAGCACACATTCTCACATTCACAGAGATCCCTCTCTGATACACACACATATACACCCTCTCACAGGCTGATACTCTATCACTCACATACTTTATCCAGCACGCACACACTTACACATACTCTCATGCGTGCACACTTGCATATAAGGCTTTGGTGTGATTTTGTATTTGCAAATACATTGTGCGCTTTTTCAGCCAAATACAATCTACAGGCAGTCAATCCATGTGAGATTTTATAAATTCCTACTTTGGAAATAGAACCAGTCTCACTCAAGATTGGGATACAGATCTTAAGTTGTCTCGAGAATGTGTCTTCAAACAAGTTCTGGGATTTACATATTAATGAACCAAAACCTGCAACCCATCCTAAAAGATGAAAGATTTCACAACAATCTAAGTTTGTTCTATATCATTTCTGTTGCATGAAACTGCGACCTTTTGCTATAAATTTTCCTATGATCCTGCTCCACAAACATCTGATGAAGGAGCAGTGTTCCGAAAGTTAGTGCTTCCAAATAAACATGTTGGACTATAACCTGGTGTTGTATGATTTTAAACTTTGTTTCTCGTGAATACATCCCACACCTCCAGGTGCTGCCAGTAAACCTTACAATGTCGATGAAATGATGCAATACCTGTAGAGATGAAAAGTTTACAATTTCTAATGATATTAGCTACTCATTCACTGCTCCTTCTGATACACGATATTGGAAACTTAGTGCAAGAGGTTGAAAGAAATGCGCAGCTTTAAAACAAAAACCTATTGGATCTCATAGCTTTCATTGATAGTCTGAGACTGGGGTTAAGTTCAAGTTACCTTTATTGCCGCCCAACTTTGTTACAGCTTCAGATCTCCCCAGCAAAACAAAAGTGTATGAAAAAAGCTTTTTAAAAAAAAACAGCTCAAAGCTCACACACTCCTCCCAACTCTACTTCCTTTACTGTTGGTCAGCACAGAGTTGTCCCTTCATAATTGGTCCTTGGTACAGCCTTAAGCTGAAGGAAGTGTTGCCTCACTCAGCAATTTCAACCTACACACTGTGTCCATTTAGGTTACTCCCATCATTTTACATGGGGGGCAGTCAAGAGTCAACCATGCTGCTGTGGGTCTGGAGTCAGGTGTACGCCAGACCGGATAAAGGATGCAGTTGAGATGAGTTCCTAAAAGGGACATGAGTGAATTAGATGACAGTTTCTCCCCCCAAAAATGGTTTCATTATTAGATTCAGAACTCCAAATTTCTGACCGAATTACAATCCCACCATCTGCCTCGGCGGGATTCAAACCTCGGGAATCCCCGGAACTGGGTTGTTAGTCCAGTCGATAATGGCACTCAGCCGTCGCTCCTTCAATCCTGCAATGTCACGTGAACTCAATAGACAATAGGTGTAGGAGTAGGCCATTCTGCTCTTCGAGCCTGCATCACCATTCATTATGATCACGGCTGATCATCCTCAATCAGCATCCTGTTCCTGCCTTATCTCCATAACCCTTGATTCCACTATCCTTGAGAGCTCCATCCAACTCTTTCTTAAACGAATCCAGAGACTGGGCCTCCACTGCCCTCTGGGGCAGAGCATTCCACCCACCCACCACTCTCTGGGTGAAGAAGTTTCTCCTCATCTCTGTCCTAAATAGCCTACCCTTCACTTTTAAGCTGTGTCCTCTGGTTCAGGACTCACCCAACAGTGGAAACATGTTTCCTGCCTCCAGAGTGTCAAATCATTAAATCGCTGCAATGCACAAATAGGCCATTTGGCTCATTGAATGCTATCGGTATAGGAGTTGGGAGGTCATGTTGTAGCTGTACAGGACATTGGTTCAGCCACTTTTGGATTATTGCATTCGATTCTGGTCTCCCTACGATAGGATATGAATGATGTTGTGAAACTTGAAAGTGTGCAGAAAAGATTGAAAAGGATGTCGCCAGGGTTGGAGGGTTTGTGGTATAAGGAGAGCCTGAATAGGATGGGGAGTGTCCCTGGAGTGTCGGAGGCTGAGGGGTGATCTTATGGACATTTATAAAATCATGAGGGGCATGGATAGGGTAAATAGGCTAGAGGAAGTGGGGGAGGCTAGTACAATTACAACATTTAAAAGGCATCTGGATGGGTGTGTGAATAGGAAAGGTTTGGTGGGATATGGGCCAAATGCTGGCAAATGGGATACTAGATTTATATAGGACATCTTATCAGCATGGATGTGTTGGATCAAAAAGTCTATTTCCGTGCTGTATATCTCTATGTCTATTTGATAAAAGATGTTTTATTTCTGTTGATGTAAATATTGTTAGGGAGAGAGAATTCCTCAAGTAGGGGATGATAAGAATCCTGGGAGACCCCTAATTCTGTTCTACTATCTAATTAACACACTTTAAGCACCAAATGCGCATTTATGTCTAATTTTGTTTTATTTTTCTTGTTTTATTCCCTGCTCCGATTACTCTCTCAGTCTGGATGGTTGTCAGACTGAGAATATTTGGATTGGGCCTTGATCGACTGAATGTTTTATTGCTCTGGAAGGTGTAAAAGGGGCTCAGCAGAAAGCCAGCTGAGCTGAGAACAGACAACATCTTACTCTGTGGGAACATGGAGAAGAGGACAGAGAAATCAGGACCTGGAATCCGAGCTGACACCAGAGTACCATGTTATTAGTGCTTTGATTAGCAGTGCCAACCCTCTACCTTTACCTCGCTTCCTATTCAACTTGAATGTCATGTACCCCCTCAATATTCAGATCCAATCCTTGTCATCCTGAAGCCATGTCCCTGTAAGGAGTCTCAGATCATAATTATTCTCTTCAATGTGTGCAGACAATTCATTCAGTTTTGTTACATTGCAGCACACATTCAGCCAGACAGTCTTCAGTTTCAATTTTTGTGTTCTGTAGAATCCAGTTTTGATTGATTAGATTAGATTCCCTACAGTGTGGAAACAGGCCCTTCGGCCCAACAAGTCCACACCGACACCCTGAAGAGTAGCCCACCCAGACCCATTTCTTTCTGATTAATGAACCTAACACTATGGACAATTTAGCATGGCCTGACCTGCACATCTTTGGACTGGGACATTTACTTTCCGTGTCCCTTTCTATCATTCTGATGTTCATTTTCCACATCACTACATTGCTCACCTGCCTTGATTCGGATTGGCCATGAAAAATGCATGTTTATACATTCGCAGTAATAGAAGCAGGAGTAGGCCATTTGGTCCATCGAGCTACTACACCATTCATTAAGATCATGGCTCATCTATCCATCCTCTCAGCTCCTCTTACCTGCATTATCCTGACTATCCTAAATTCACCTACCATACAAAATCCCATCAAACTATGTCATGAATATGGCTGCTTCCACTGCTTCCTTGGGCAGAGATTACCATAGATTCACCACTCTCTGGGAAAAGCAGTTCCTTCTCCTCTGTATTAAACCTACTCCCTAATCTTGTGACCTAGTCTCACTCACCGGCAGAAACGACTAGATAGCGTGGGTCTGGGTGGCATGCTCGTCGGATGGGTCAGTGTGGATTTGATGGGATGAATGACCTGCGTCCACGCTGTAGTGATTCTATCATTTATCGCAGTTGTCGTTGCCATGGACCGCAGCATCAGAAACTCCCACCTTCTGCAAATCGAAAGACAAGTCCCAACCTGCCCTCTTGTACGTGTGTTATCTAACTGCTTAATCATTTCTAGTGAATACAGCCCATACCTCCCGCTGCTGCCAGTAACCTTTACAAAGCTGATGAGACAATGCAATGCCTGCAGTACTGAAAATCGTAAGACTTCTAACGATACCAATTACTGATTCACCGCTCCCACTGATGGACAGCATTGGAAATACAATGTTGGAGGCTGAAAGAAATGAGCAGTTTAAAACAAAAACTCACCTAACCCTTCACTAGGCTCCCTGCTCAGCACACTTTACTTCAATCACTTCAACTCCACATTGCAACAAATTCCCACGTTCCACCAATATCCTGAATGTCCTCACTCACTCAGTTGCTGTATCACAAATGGAAGATTTCATTGTAGCTTCTGCTCCCAGTAAGGACAAAACATCTTTGAAAGCTGCTCTGAAAGTCCAGTATTCACAATGACACTTCTGCTTTCCTTCAGTCCAAATTGTCCGTGCTGACCAGATATCCCAAATTAACATAGTCTCATTTGTCAGCACATAACCCATATCCCTCTCAATTCTCCCTATTACCAGATGCCCTTTAAAATGCTTTAATTATACCAGCCTCCACCACTTCCTCTGGCAGCTCTTTCCATACACACAACACCCTCTGCGTAAGAAAGGTGTCTGTAAAGTTCCCTTTAAATGTTTCCCCTCTCACCTCAGACCGATTCCCTCTAGTTTTGGACTCAACTACTCTGGGGAAAAGATTTTAGCTATTCACCCTATCCATGCTCCTTATGAACTTGTGTAAAGTCATCCTCAGCCTCCAATGATCCAGAGAAAACAGCCCAGCCGATTCAGCCTCTCCAGATAGATCAAACCCTCCGACTTTGGCAATAGCCTTGTAAATCTTTTCCAAATCCTTGCAAAAGTTCGTAACACTTTTCCTGTAGCAGGGAAACCAGAACCGAATGCAGTATTCCAAAAGTGGCCTAATCAATGTTCTGTACAGCCGCAACATGACCTCGCAACATCTATATTGAAATGCACTGACCTATAAAAGCAAATATACCAAATACCTTTTTTGCTATCCTGTCTACCTGCGACTCCACTATGAACCAGCACTCCAAGGTATGCTTATTCAACAACACACCCCATTAAATGTGTAGATCCTGCCCTGATCTGCCTTTCCAAAATCCATATTTCAAAACGGGGTTTTCTGCACCTATGTCATATGTCCTCTTGCTGTCCTGGACACAGTGAGAGAATTGGAAGCAGGCACCAGCATTGAACAGTTCATAACTGGATAGAAATATACCTGCATCTAGATGGATAGGCTGGGAACTTTTTCACTGGAGCATCAGAGGTTGGGAGGTGACCTTAGAGAGGATTATAAAATCATGAGAGGTATAAATGAGGTGAACGGCAGGCATTCTTTCCCTAGTGTGGGTGTTTCAAGATTAGGGAGCAAATTTTGAAGGTGAAGAAAGAAATATTTTATCAAGACATGAGGGGCACTTTTTTTTAAAGATAAAGAGTAGATTGTGTGAGGAATCAATGTCCAGAGGAGTTGCTGGATGCAGGTGCAGTTACAATGTTTAAAAGACATTTGGATAAGTACATGAATAGGGACAGTTCGGAGGGATATGGGCCAATCATTGGTAGGTGGGACCAGTTTAGTTTCAGAACACCATCAGCATGGACGTGTTCGACTGAATGGTCTGTTTCTGTGCTGTATGACTCTGTAACTGTTCTGTACTGGTCTTAAAACCATTTTCTTGCCTCCTCCCATAACTTCTTCGTTCTTCAAAGTCACATGAACTCAGCCTTGAATAAATTCAATAACCGACCTCACTGCAGGAAGACATCCCACTTCTGAACTCAATTCCTCTCGCTGATATACCACTTGCTTTGTTCATTGCTTGTTGCACTTTCTGACAACTGGCAGTGACTGGTGTAGAAGGACACTGAGGCCCCTTTGTCTATCCACACCTCACTCCTGATGTAGGGCTGGTGCCCGGAACGTCAACCCTCCTCCTCCTCAGTTGCTGCCTGACCTACTGTGGTTTTCCAGCCCCACAATATTCAACTCTGATACAGCACAGCAGTCCAACGTTGAGCACGTACACCTTAGTCCAACACGGGCACCTCCCGATCACAACAAATATTAAGCGTCCAAATGCGAATACGGGAGACAAATGCCGAAGCTATTTTATTTTGCCGATTTTTTTCCCCTGTGCCTCGACATTTTATTTCTTTTGCATTTTGTCTGGATTGTCAACGTTTCTGTCCTTTCCCCAGGGTAGAGGGATTCCAAAACTAGAGGGTAAAGGCTTAGGGTGTGGGAGAAAGATTTTAAAAGATCTAAAAGACTAGGAATAGAACATTCACCCCTTACTGAGCGAAAGTGAGGACTGCAGACGCTGGATATTAGAGTCGAGAGTGTGGAGCTGGAAAAGCACAGCAGGTCAGGCAGCATCCGAGGACCAAAAGAATTGATGTTTCGGGCAAAACCCTTCATCAGGAAATAGCCATGGGGAACTGCAGGGCTGTAGCCTAATCGAGTGAGTCTAAGTGGGATGCTGTTGGGAAGGTCGGTGTGAATGGCCTGGAGGGATGATATGGTTCCACTGCCTTAGCCACTTGTATTGTGAGAAATGTAGGAGGAGTGGGTTCCAGTTCGTGGGACATTGACACCAGGCCTGGAGAAGGTGGCATTTGTGCCGTCTCTCTCTTCACATTCTGCCCCCTGTCCATTTTCTCCCCATTCACTGCCCCCTGCCCATTCTCTCTCCTCACACTGCACCCTCTACTCTTCCCCCCAACGCTCTGAACCCCAGTCTGTTCCCCTGTCCATTTCCCTCCTTTCTCCACCATCACCAGCGACCCCCTCATCCCCTGCACCCCCACAATCGTCCTTTCTCGTGCCTCAGCCCTCTTTGATCGCTGTATGAAGTCTTTCTCAGGGGAGAGAGAGAATGGATGGTGATGACTTTACCTGGGAAACACGGCATGTGGGAAATAGTTGATATTTAAAATTGAGAATAACTAAAACCGTATATTCAGAAACTTCGTTAAAGTCGGGAAGAATGTTATTTTTTCCAAAACAAAAGCTGCAAAAATCTTTCTGAAACTTGCATTGATGTATGTGCAGTTAGGCCACAACAAAGGAGAGGCTGTAAGGAGTGAATGAGTGAATAAAAGACAAGTCCAACCTTGCCCTCGAGGAGAAAGTGAGAACTGCAGATGCTGGAGATCAGAGTCGAGAGCGTGGTGTTGGAAAAGCTCAGCAGGTCAGGCAGCATCCAAGGGGCAGGAGAATCGCGTTTCGTGCATAAGCACTTGGCACTCGGCCATCGTTCGTTCAATCCCCCTGCGATGGCGCGTTAACTCACTGGTGCCTCCGCAGGTGGGAGGAGCAGGTGAATCCTTTCCGGCACTTACAGCAGGTGAATGGCCTCTCTCCGGTGTGGAGCCGCTGGTGGGTCAGCAGTGCAGCTGACTGAGTGACCCCTCTCCCGCACATGGGGCACGTGAATGGCTTCTCTCCCTTGTGGACCCACTCGTGCGCCTGCAGATGGCTGATCCGACTGAAGCCCTTCCTGCACACTGAGCAGGTGAATGGCCTCTCCCGGTGTGAATGAGTCTGTGGGTTTCCAGCACGGATGGGGAAGGGAATCCTTTCCCACCGTCCCCACATTTCCACGTTTTCCCCATTGAAGGAGCTTTCCTTGTGTTACTCTGGGTTTGAAATTACCAGTCTATCCCCACCGTGAGGGGTGAGAGTTTGATTCCCCTAAGCTGAGTAAATGGTTTGAAGCACTTTTCACAGTCAGCGCACTGAATCTCCCTCACTCGGGTGTCTCAGTATTCTTCCTGCCACACCAGTGTCCAAAATCTTTCAAGCAAACATGTCTTCTTGATTGGAATGGCTGCTGATATTCAAGGCCCAATGAATCAAGTGGCTCTGTCAGAAGTTGATGTATCATTTGCTTTCAGATTTCTTTCTGCACATCTTCCTGCAAAGAAAAATCACAAAATAAGTGATCACTGTCAGTACAGTTAAATGAACATAACATAGGTGGCAATTCCTGTAGATTGCCAGATGCCTGCTGATCACATATTATCCAGGCCACAGAAACCTGAAAACTCTCATGCAGCCAGACAGGCTTCGGTATGTATGGAGGAAAACTTCATTTCAGTGACAATAACATGGAACAAACTGCCTACAAAGATGCTGGAAATGGAGCTGAATCAAGGATATGAAAATGAAATGTTAACACTGCTTGAGAAAAGAAAGGCAGTAAAATTGCTGAATGACTTCCTGCTGGCCTAGTAAATAAAAAATAATTACAAAAAAGGACGTAACTCCATTATTACATTAGAAGGTGAATAATAATTTCAAACAAACTTTTACAACAGCCAACAATATCAGATATACACCATATAGAATAAAGAACAAAGAAAATTTATAGCCCAGGAACAGGCCCTTCAAGCCTGAGCCGATCCAAATGTACTGTCTAAACCTGTTGGTCAATTCCTAAGTATTGTATCCCTCTACTCCCCACCCACTCATGCATTTATCCAGACGCATCTTGAATGAATCTACCGTGCCTGCCTCTACCACTCTGCTGACAACGCGTTCCAAACGCCCACCATCCTCTGTGTGAACTAAAACTTGTTTTCGCTTTGAATAAGTGCTGCCATTGCCTCGTTCATTGTAATGGTAGTTCTGCCCAATCCCTGAGTCAGGAAGTCGGATCTCGTTTAACGAAGCTGCTTTTTGAGAAAATTGATTATCCGTTTTCGCACAAGATAATGTAAGAAGCTAGGACTCGTTTGGGATTCGAACGCGGGATCTCTTACACGAGCACGCATCAAGAGGCCCGAAGCGCGAATCATACCGCTAGACCAACGAGCCACATTCAACTGCTGCTTTACATTTTTTTTTAATAATATGCCAATCCCTTAAATGCTGCCCAATTCTTTGTGAATCTAACTTTTTAGTTGTGAACATGAGTAAAGGAGCAATCCTTTTCGAGGGTGCAAACTGTACACGTGCCAAACTGAGGGAATACACGAGGAAAATAGCTTTAAGAGAGATGGAAAGTATTTGAGCACCTTTGGAGTGTCTGCTCCCTCCCTGGGTTCCTCCAGTTGCTACAAATGAATAGTGTTTCACCCACCCCTACCTCCCCTCCCCCCTCGCTGCTGGAGGATGGTATATGGAAAGGGTGTGACATTGCTTTGCTCCCAGATATTGCCCAGAGAGAGGAAGTTTCACTGAAACTGACAGGGCTGCATCCGCATTGTGACGTCAACAATGGAGGGCGGGCCGGACAGCTGCCCTGCAGTTGAGGCACGTGTGGAGGGGAGGACACTTTGCAAATCCCACTCTCCTCCAAGTCAATGCAGTTTGAGTTCAAGCAAAGCAAGGGGTTTAAATTTATTTTAGGAAACCACCTTTGTGCCGTGGGAAAACTCCTGCCGCTGGAAATACAGTGCTACAGATTCAAATTAACAGAAGCAGGAGTAGACCATTTGGGAAAGCCTACTTCGTCATTCATTAAGATCACAGCTCCACCAAACTGCACTATCCCGACTAACCGGTATAGCGCATTTCAGAAGAATGGACAGCCCGTAGGCCAGCTAAAAACAGCTCCCCGGACCAGGAATCGGACCCGGGCCGCGGCGGTGAAAGCGCCAAATCCTAACCACTAGACCACCAGGGAGACATAAAGCCGTCCTTGTAGCTCTGCTGAAAATGGCCTCGCTGCCCGGGAATCGAACCCGGGCTGCAGCAGTAAGAAGACTTTCACCGGCGCATCCATCAATGTAACTTTTTTGTGTCCATTGCTCCCGATGCGATCTCGAGAACATTGGGGAGACTTAGAGTCAAGTCACATCTGCGGGACTCTCCTGCGCGCCTTTATTGCAAAAAAGCGCGGAGTGGACCCGGAAGCTGGTGTAGCGCAAGCTAACCTGGGTAGGTTTCTCTTCCTATAAAGGCGCGCAGGAGAGTCCCGCAGACGTGACTTGACTCTCCTGTCTCCCCAATGTTGTAGAGATCGCATCGGGAGCAATGGACACAAAAACTTACATTGATGGATACAAGAAAAATTAAATTTAAACTGTAAAACACACGTAACCGCGTCTACAAACAGACACTGCCAAGCAGCCCCGACCTGCTCCGTCGAGAGAGTGAAGACTGTTCACTCGTTTGTAGCTGGAGAAGCAATCATCCCAACACATGCAAACAAATCAGCATCAGGATGCGATTTGAACGAGCTACATCACACTGCAGCACCCAGGTACGGTGAAGATCAATAAACAACTGTAAAGCGCATTTCAGAAGAATGGACAGCCCGGAGGCCAGCTAAAAACAGCTTCCCTGACCGGGAATCGAACCCGGGCCGCGGCGGTGAGAGCGCCAAATCCTAACCACTAGACCACCAGGGAGACATAAAGCCATCCTTGTAGCTCTGCTGAAAATGGCCTCGCTGCCCGGGAATCGAACCTGGGCTGCAGCAGTAAGAAGACTTTCACCGGCGCATCCATCAATGTAACTTTTTTGTGTCCATTGCTCCCGATGCGATCTCGAGAACATTGGGGAGACTTAGAGTCAAGTCACATCTCCGGGACTCTCCTGCGCGCCTTTATTGCAAAAAAGCGCGGAGTGGACCCGGAAGCTGGTGTAGCGCAAGCTAACCTGGGTAGGTTTCTCTTCCTATAAAGGCGCGCAGGAGAGTCCCGCAGACGTGACTTGACTCTCCTGTCTCCCCAATGTTGTAGAGATCGCATCGGGAGCAATGGACACAGAAACTTACATTGATGGATACAAGAAAAATTAAATTTAAACTGTAAAACACACGTAACCGCGTCTACAAACAGACACTGCCAAGCAGCCCCGACCTGCTCCTTTCTCACCCCGACCAAATACACACAGACAACATGTCAAAGTGGTTCATAGGAGGAGAAATGGGGCATTGAAGAGGAGTGAAATGATTGCTTTTGGTCACCGCCACCATTGTCCGAAAAACAGGTTGAAAGGATTCTTAAAAGGAAGGCAAAGAAGTGGAGTGGTATAACACTTCAGACACCGCAAAGTGTCAGACCACTTTCTAGTGGAAGAAAAGACATTTCTTATTTCTAGAAGAATGGGGGAACAAATAGGGAATAAATCTGAATTGGGAGCTCTTTCTTATTAAGGATGTTCCTTCACCACAGTCTTCGTTTAGAGCATAAGTTCTTCATCAGGAATGAAGGTTGGTCCAACTGGGCTGAGAGATAATTGGGAAGGGGATGGAGATGGAGGGGAGGTAGCTGTGAATGAAATAGGTCGATGGAGGTGCTGATTTATCATGAGAGGTAAGACAGGAGGGTGGAGCGAATAGGTGGGAAGCAAGATAAAAATGTAGGACAGCTCAAGAGGCCAATGCCGAGTTGGAAGGTTAGATCTGGGACAAGGCGCGTGGTGTGGGAGTGGGGGTGAGGGGAAATATGGAAACTGGTGAAATCGACATTGATCCCATGTAGTTGGTAGGTCCCAAGGCGGAAGATGAAGTGTTCTTCCTACAAGCGTCAGGTAGCTAGACCTTGGAGGGGGTGCGGCACAGGACTTGCATGTCCTTGACAGAGTGGGAGGGGAAGTTAAAGTATTCAGCCACAGGGCGGTGGGGTCGTTTAGGTTTGGAGTCCTAGAGCTGTTCCCTGAAATGTTCTGCAAGTTAGCATCCAGTCTCCCCAATGTGGCAGAGCAATGGACATATAAATAAATCTTACAAACAAATTGTATAAATTTTAGCATGCCGGAGTTATTATCTTTAATGAAGATAACGAAAATATTAATAAAATTAGTGACTGTTTGAAACGGTTTGTTGGTCAGGCTCAACTCATCCCCTTCAAATGAGACAATGCCATTGATAGCGGTGAACTGCTCTTTTTGCTGTAAAATCACAAGTTCTTGATTTATTTTCACAACTCACTGGTATTCACAACTGCACATTCAATGTCAAACTCTGACATCAGAAATGAAATTACACCATTAATTTTGACTTAGAATATTCAAACAAATTAATAGCACACAGTGAATACCAAGTCTGATGAATATGAAATCAAATTTGACCAAAAAAAATACAATCAAGATGTAAGATAAGAAATGGGGGAAGGACAGAAGGCAAGAAATGCAGCATCATAGAAGGTGCTCCTCCAGGGAGTGTATTTTACCAACTACAACTGCTCAATATAAACAAACACTCTGACATGATCCTCCAGTTTTAAGGTGAACCAAATCCCCATACAGTAGGTTACATTTAAATAAGTTAATCGATACAAGCCTTGAGCAAATCCAGCCTCCAGTTGGGCACCCCCCACTTTGGAGCTCGGAGATTCCTCCAGGTCCAGGGGGTTGGTGAGTTCCTGGGCTCCAGCTGCCACTGTCACTCCTCCACTGAAGAAGCTTTGGGAAGCAGATGCAAAGGCAAGATACAGAACAGAGTACCCTTGCAAAGGAAAGCAACTTTTGGAGACATTGAGCAATAGCATCATATGGTTTTGACCAATCGACCTCTGGGTTATGTGCCCAGCACACTCATGCTGCAGTACTCTGCTTCAGTGCTCCCAGTCGCTGGATTGTGGATCGGTTTAAAGTCGATCCTATATCTCTGATAACATCGCTACACAAGGCAGTGAAGAAAGGTTTAGGCACACTAACCTTCATCAGTTAGGGAATTGAGTATAGATGTTGGCAAGATATAGTGTAGTTATACAGAATGTTGATGAGGCCGCACCTGGAATATTGTGATCAGTTTTGGTCCCCTCGGTATCGTGTGACTTCTGACATCTTCAACTCTGGGTTTGTGTTGAACTTGATAGGATATTTTGTCCAACTCAGCATGTTTAAACAGTATCGCTCGGATGGAGTCATTTGAAACATTTGAGGAGGTGATTTCAACAAGATTGAAGTATTCAAAGTTACTTGGACTCTCTTTTAAACTTACATGAGGACCAGTAGTCAGAGACACATACAACATGGAAACAGACCCTTCAGTCCAACTTTTCCTTGCTGACCTGATATCCTAAATTAATCTAGTCCCATTTGACAGCACCTGACCCATATACCCTGGCAGCTCATTTCATGTATGTACCACCCTCTGCATGAAGAAGTTGTCCCTTTAATATATTTCGCCTCTCACCCTAAACCTATGCCCTCTAGTTTTGGGGTCCTCCATCCCAGGGAAAATACCTTGTCTTTTACCCTGTCCATCCCTCTCATGAATTTGTAACCTCTATTAGGTCACTCCTCTACCTCCGATGCTCCAGTGAAAACAGCCCCAGCCTATTCAGACTCTCCCTGTAGCTCAATCCCTTCAACCCCCAGCAACATTCCGTAAATCGTTTCTCATAGAGAAGTCAACTTTTCAGTCCTGAAGAAGGGTTAATACCCAAAATGCTGACTACTCCACATCTTGGTGCTGCCTGGCTGGCTGTATTCTCCCGACCTCCTGCTTGCCTACTTCAGGTTGCAATATGTAGTGCCTCAGTGGTTACCACTGCAGCCTCACAGCACCAGGGACCCAGGTTTGATTCCAGCCAGTGAGGAGTTTGCACATTCTCCCAGTGTCTGCATGTGTTTTCTCACGGTGGTCCTGTCCAAACAAATGCAGGTCTGAGGTTTGATGAAGGCCTTCCTGCACTTAGAGCAACTGAGCAACCTCTCCCCACTGTGGACCCACCAGTGGGCCAGCAGGTCAGAAGAAAGAGCAAAGCCCATCCTGCATTCGGGGCAGAAGAATGCCTCTCCTCGGTGTGGACCCACTGGTGTCTCGGCAGGTGGGAAGAACTGCTGAAAGCCATCTCGCACTCAGGGCATGAGAACAGCCGTCCCGGGTGTGGACCAATTGCTGCGTCCGCATGGCAGAGGAATCACTAAAGGCCTTCCCGCACTCACGGCAGCAGAAGGGCCTCTCCTCTCTGCGGACTCATTGGTGCTTCAGAACCCTTTCAAATTTCACAATATCCTTCTGATAGGAGGGAGACCAGAATTGCACACAATATTCCAAAAGTATTCCACCATATTCCAGTGCCCTGTCCAGCCACAACGTAACTTACCAACTCCAATACTCAAGTCAGAGGATTGCGGAATTTTTAAAACTCACAAAATAAAATAGCAAAAAATGGAAGGACAAACCGAATTTTTGAAGTCAACTTGGAAGCATATTTGAGAAATCGGCGGACTGGGTTTATTAGGTACCTGTTCTCCTTAAATACACTATATACATCTTTTTCTTCTGCTCTTCACAGTTTCTCTGTGCTGCAGTGTGTCGTGGCTCGTTGAAATAATGTCCTGATGCAGCTTAATAGAACATAGAACATAGAAAATTACAGCGCAGTACAGGCCCTTTGGCCCTCGATGTTGCGCCGATCCAAGCCCACCTAACCTACACTAGCCTACTATCCTCCATATGCCTATCCAATGACCGTTTAAATGCCCATAAAGAGGGAGAGTCCACCACTGCTACTGGCAGGGCATTCCATGAACTCATGACTCGCTGAGTCAAGAAGCTACCCCTAACATCTGTCCTATACCTACCACCCCTTAATTTAAAGCTATGCCCCCTCGTAATAGCTGACTCCTTAGGTGGAAAAAGGTTCTCATTGCCAACCCGATCTAAACCCCTAATCATCTTGTACACCTCTATCAAGTCACCCCTAAACCTTCTTGTCTCCAATGAAAAAAGCCCCAAGTGCCTCAGCGTTTCCTCATACGATCTTCCTACCATACCAGGTAACATCCTGGTAAACCTCCTCTGCACCCGTTCCAGTGCCTCCACACCCTTCCTATAGTATGGCGACCAAAACTGCACACAATACTCCAGACGCGGCCGCACCAGAGTCTTATACAACTGCAACATGACCTCAGGACTCCGGAACTCAATTTCTCTACCAATAAAAGCTAGTACGCCATATGCCTTCTTCACAGCACTTTCAGAGATCTGTGTACATGGCCACCAAGATCCCTCTGCTCATCCACACTACCAAGTATCCAACCATTAGCCCAGTAATCCATCTTCTTGTTACTCTTAACCAAAATTGAACTCCATTTGCCACCTTTCTGCCCAGCTCTGCAGCTTAACTATATCTCATTGTAACCTGCCACATCCTTCCTCACTGTCAACAACTCCACTGACATTCGTATCATCCGCAAACTTGCTCACCCAACCTTCTAGCCCCTCCTCCAGGTCATTTATAAAAATGGCAAACAGCAATGGTCCCAAAACAGATCCTTCCGGAACACCACTAGTAACTGCACTCCAAGATGAACCTTTACCATCAGCTATTACACTCTGTCTTCTTCCAGCCAGCCAATTCCTAATACAAACCTCCAACGCACTCTCAATGCCATACCTCCGTATTTTTTGCAGTAGCCAACCATGGGGAACCTTATCAAACGCCTTACTAAATTCCATATACACCACATCTACAGCTTTACCCTCGTCCACCTCCTTAGTCACCTTCTCAAAGAATTCAATAAGGTTTGTGAGACAAGACCTGCCCTTCACAAAACCATGCTGACTATCCTTGATCACATTATTCCTATCCAGATGTTCATAAATCCTATCCCTTACAATTTTCTCTAAGACTTTGCCCACAACAGAAGTGAGACTCACCGGCTATAGGAACTAGTGTTATCCCTACTCCTCTTCTTGAACAAGGGAACCACCTTTGCTATCCTCCAGTCTTCTGGCACTATTCCGGTAGACAACGAGGTTATAAAAATCAAGGCCAATGGCTCTGCAATCTCCTCCCTTGCTTCCCAGAGAATGCTAGGATATATGCCATCAGGCCCAGGGGACTTATCTATTTTCACCCTTTCCAGAATTTCCAATACCTCTTCCCTACATACCTTAAAGCCATCCATTAAAATTAATTGTGACTCAATATTCATATCGGCAACAATGTCCTGTTCCTGAGTGAATACTGATGAAAAGTATTCATTCAGTGTCTCCCCAATCTCTTCGGCCTCCATGTGCAACTTCCCACTACTATCCTTGACTGGACCTATTCCAACCTGAGTCATTCTTTTATTCCTGACATACCTATAGAAAGCCTTTGGGTTGTCCCTTATCCTACCAACCAAGGACTTTTCATGTCCCCTCCTTGCTCCTCTTAACTCTCTCTTTAGATCCTCCCTGGCTACTTTATAACTCTCAATTGCCCCAATTGAACCTTCACGCCTCATCTTTACATAGGCCGCCCTCTTCGCTTTAACAAGGGATTCCAATTCATTATTAAACCACGGCTCCCTCACACGACGTTTTCCTCCCTGCCTGACAGGTACATACTTATCAAGGACACTCAATAGTTGCTCCTTGAACAAGCTCCACATATCGATTGCACCCTTCCATTGAAGCCTACTTTTCCAAGCCACACGTCCTAAGTCATGCCTCACCGCATCATAATTTCCCTGCCCCCAGCTATAACTCTTGCCCTACAGTGCACACGTATCCCTCTCCATCACCAGAGTAAAAATCACCGAATTGTGGTCACTGTCCCCAAAGTGCCCACCTACCTCCAATTCTAATACCTGGCCTGATTCATTACCCAGAACCAAATCCAGTACGGCCTCACCTCTTGTTGGCCTGTCAACATATTGTGTCAGGTAACCCTCCTGCACACAACAGATAAACACCGACCCATCTAACGTACTCGAGCTATGGCTTTCCCAGTCAATATCTGGAAAGTTAAAGTCCCCCATAACAACCACCCTATTACTTTCCCTCTTCTCCTGAATCACCCTCTCAATCCTTTCTTCTACGTCTCTAGGACTATTAGGAGGCCTATAGAAAATCCAAACAGGGTGTCCTCCCCTTTCCTATTTCTAACTTCAGCCCAACGTACCTCAGATGGCGAGTGTTCATCCATCGTCCTTTCCACCGCTGTAATACCATCCTTGACAAGCAATGCCACACCTCCCCTTCTCTTACCCCCACCTCTGACCCTACTAAAACATTTAAACCCTGGAACCTGCAACAGCCAATCGTGTCCCTGTTCTACCCATGTCGCAGTAATAGCCACAACATCAAAATCCCAGGTACCAACCCACGCTGCAAGTTCACCTATCTTATTTCGTATACTTCTCGCATTGAAGTATACTTCAATGTCACATTGCTGTTTAGAGGCACCCTCCTTCAAGATTGATGCCAAGCTCCTAATCTCCCTACACTCAAGGTCCTGCACCCTAAATCTACAGTCTAGGTTCCCATGCGCCTGCAGAGTTAGTTTAAACCCCCTCCCCCAAAGATACCTAGCAAACGTCCCCCCAAGGATACTGGTGCCCCTCAGGTTCAGGTGTAGACTATCCTGTTTATAGAGGTCCCACCTTCCCCAGAAAGAACCCCAGTTATCCAGATACCGGAATCCCCCCCTCCTGCACCATCCCTGTAGCCACGCATTTAACTGTTCTCTCTCACTATTCCTCGACTCACCATCACGTGGCACAGGTAACAAACCAGAGACAACAACTCTGTTTGTTCTAACTCTGAGCTTCCAACCTAGCTCCCTGAAAGCCTGCCTAACATCCTCATCCTTCTTCCTACCTATGTCGTTAGTGCCAATGTGGACCACGACTTCGGGCTGCTCCGCCACCCCCTTAAGGACTCGGAAAACACGATCAGAGACGTCACTTACCCTTGCACCTGGGAGGCAACATACCAATCGTGAGTCTCTCTCGCCCCCACAAAACCGCCTATATGTGCCACAAAATATCGAGTCCCCAATAATTATTGCTCTGCTCTTCTCCAACCTTCCCTTCTGAGCAAAGGGAACAGGCTCCGTGCCGGGGCCTGAACCCCTTTGCTTACCCCTGGTAAGTCTTCCAACACACAAGTATCCAAAATGGTGTACTTGTTCTTGAGGGGAACGACCGCAGGGGGTCGCAGCACTGGCTGCTTTCTCCAAGTTCCCCTCACTGTCACCCACCTGTCTGCAATCTTTGAAATTACTACTTCCCTAAAGTTCTGATCTATGACCCCCTCTGCCTACCGAATGATTCGAAGTTCTTCCAACTACAGCTCCAGTTCACGAACACAGTCTTGGAGGAGCTCTTCCTGCAAGTGTAATCAGCAGGGAAGACCATGGCATCCCTCACCTCAAACATGTCGCAAAAGGAACATTACACTACCTTCACTACCATCCCACTAAATGTAACTTTTGAAAAATGCTAGGTCTAAAGAATAGAACCAGCAAAACGCAGCTCTTACCTGCTTACCACAACGGGTCTTACTATCAGGTTAGAGGAGGAGGGCGGGTGGGAGGCACTACCCATGTAGTGCCTGGGGTTCCTCTCCTGCGCGCCTTTATAGGAAAGAAAACCTACCCAGGTTAGCTTGCGCTACACCAGCTTCCGGGTCCGCTCCGCGCTTTTTTCCAAGAAAGGCGCGCAAGCGAGTCCCGGAGATGTGACTTGACTCTCCAGTCTCCTCAATGTCATAGAGATCGCATCGGGAGCAAAGGATACTAAAAAAATTACATTGATGGATGTACCGGTGAAAGTCCTCTTCCTGCCGCAGCCCGGGTTCAATCCCCGGGCAGCGAGGCAATTTTCAGCAGAGCTACAAGAAGGGGTCGATGTCTCCCTGGTGGTCTAGTGGTTAGGATTTGGCACTTCCACCGCCGCGACCCGGGTTCGATTCCCGGTCAAAGAAGTAGTTGTCTGCGTGCTACCCATTCATCTAAAATACGCTGTACAGTAGATTAGTGATTGATCTTCGTCGTTCCTGGGTGCTGCAGTGTGAAGTAGTTCGTTGAAATAGCGTCCTGATGCAGATTTGTTCGCATATGTTGTGATGATTGCTTCTGCAGCTACAAACGAGTGAGCAATGCTCACTCTCTCGGCGGAGCAGGTCAGGGCTATTTGGCAGTGTCTGTTTGTAGACGCGGTTACGTTTGTTTAACAGTTACAATTTAATTTTTTTAGTATCCATTGCTCCTGATGTAATCTCGAGAACATTGGGAAGACGAGAGAGTCAAGTCACATCTCCGGGACTCTCCTGCGCGCCTTTATTGGAAAAAAGCACGGAGCGGACCCGGAAGCTGGTGTAGCGCAAGCTAACCTGGGTAGGTTTTTTTTCCCAATAAAGGCGAGCAGGAGAGTCCCAGAGATGTGACTTGACTCTCCAGTCTCCCCAATGTTACAGAGATCGCATCGGGAGCAATGGATACATAAAAAAAAATAAATTTAAATTGTTAAACAAAGGTAACCGCGTCTACAAACAGACACTGCCAAACAGCCCTGATCTGCTCCGCCGAGAGAGTGAAGATTGTTCACTCGTTTGCAGCTGCAGAAGCAATCATCCCAACGCACGCAAGCAAATCTGCATCAGGATGCTATTTCACACTGCAGCACACAGGAACGACGAAGATCAATAAACAACTGTGCAGTGCGTTTAAGACGAATAGAGGGCCCTCTGACCCGCTGAAAACTGCTTCCCTGACCGGGAATCGAACCCGGGCCGCGGCGGTGAAAGCGCCAAATCCTAACCACTAGACCACCAGGGAGACATCGACGCCGCTTGGTAGCTCTGCTGAAAATTTCCTCGCTGCCCGTGAATCGAACCTGGGCTGCGGCAGAAAGAAGACTTTCACCGGTACATCCATCAATGTAATTTTCTTGTATCCCTTGCTCCAGATGTGATGTCTATAACATTGGGGAGACTGGAGAGTCATGTCACATCTCCGGGACTCACCTGCGCGCTTTTATTGGAAAAAAGCGCGGAGCGGACCCGGAAGCTGGTGTAGCGCAAGCTAACCTGGGTAGGTTTTTTTTTCCCAATAAAGGCGAGCAGGAGAGTCCCAGAGATGTGACTTGACTCTCCAGTCTCCCCAATGTTACAGAGATCGCATCGGGAGCAATGGATACATAAAAAAAATTAAATTTAAATTGTTAAACAAAGGTAACCGCGTCTACAAACAGACACTGCCAAACAGCCCTGATCTGCTCCGCCGAGAGAGTGAAGATTGTTCACTCGTTTGCAGCTGCAGAAGCAATCATCCCAACGCACGCAAGCAAATCTGCATCAGGATGCTATTTCACACTGCAGCACACAGGAACGACGAAGATCAATAAACAACTGTGCAGTGCGTTTAAGACGAATAGAGGGCCCTCTGACCCGCTGAAAACTGCTTCCCTGACCGGGAATCGAACCCGGGCCGCGGCGGTGAAAGCGCCAAATCCTAACCACTAGACCACCAGGGAGACATCGACGCCGCTTGGTAGCTCTGCTGAAAATTTCCTCGCTGCCCGTGAATCGAACCTGGGCTGCGGCAGAAAGAAGACTTTCACCGGTACATCCATCAATGTAATTTTCTTGTATCCCTTGCTCCAGATGTGATGTCTATAACATTGGGGAGACTGGAGAGTCATGTCACATCTCCGGGACTCACCTGCGCGCTTTTATTGGAAAAAAGCGCGGAGCGGACCCGGAAGCTGGTGTAGCGCAAGCTAACCTGGGTAGGTTTTTTTTTCCCAATAAAGGCGAGCAGGAGAGTCCCAGAGATGTGACTTGACTCTCCAGTCTCCCCAATGTTACAGAGATCGCATCGGGAGCAATGGATACATTAAAAAAATTAAATTTAAATTGTTAAACAAAGGTAACCGCGTCTACAAACAGACACTGCCAAACAGCCCTGATCTGCTCCGCCGAGAGAGTGAAGATTGTTCACTCGTTTGCAGCTGCAGAAGCAATCATCCCAACGCACGCAAGCAAATCTGCATCAGGATGCTATTTCACACTGCAGCACACAGGAACGACGAAGATCAATAAACAACTGTGCAGTGCGTTTAAGACGAATAGAGGGCCCTCTGACCCGCTGAAAACTGCTTCCCTGACCGGGAATCGAACCCGGGCCGCGGCGGTGAAAGCGCCAAATCCTAACCACTAGACCACCAGGGAGACATCGACGCCGCTTGGTAGCTCTGCTGAAAATTTCCTCGCTGCCCGTGAATCGAACCTGGGCTGCGGCAGAAAGAAGACTTTCACCGGTACATCCATCAATGTAATTTTCTTGTATCCCTTGCTCCAGATGTGATGTCTATAACATTGGGGAGACTGGAGAGTCATGTCACATCTCCGGGACTCACCTGCGCGCCTTTATTGGAAAAAAGCGCGGAGCGGACCCGGAAGCTGGTGTAGCGCAAGCTAACCTGGGTAGGTTTTTTTTCCCAATAAAGGCGAGCAGGAGAGTCCCAGAGATGTGACTTGACTCTCCAGTCTCCCCAATGTTACAGAGATCGCATCGGGAGCAATGGATACATAAAAAAAATTAAATTTAAATTGTTAAACAAAGGTAACCGCGTCTACAAACAGACACTGCCAAACAGCCCTGATCTGCTCCGCCGAGAGAGTGAAGATTGTTCACTCGTTTGCAGCTGCAGAAGCAATCATCCCAACGCACGCAAGCAAATCTGCATCAGGATGCTATCTCACACTGCAGCACACAGGAACGACGAAGATCAATAAACAACTGTGCAGTGCGTTTAAGACGAATAGAGGGCCCTCTGACCCGCTGAAAACTGCTTCCCTGACTGGGAATCGAACCCGGGCCGCGGCGGTGAAAGCGCCAAATCCTAACCACTAGACCACCAGGGAGACATCGACGCCGCTTGGTAGCTCTGCTGAAAATTTCCTCGCTGCCCGTGAATCGAACCTGGGCTGCGGCAGAAAGAAGACTTTCACCGGTACATCCATCAATGTAATTTTCTTGTATCCCTTGCTCCAGATGTGATGTCTATAACATTGGGGAGACTGGAGAGTCATGTCACATCTCCGGGACTCACCTGCGCGCCTTTATTGGAAAAAAGCGCGGAGCGGACCCGGAAGCTGGTGTAGCGCAAGCTAACCTGGGTAGGTTTTTTTTTCCCAATAAAGGCGAGCAGGAGAGTCCCAGAGATGTGACTTGACTCTCCATGTTACAGAGATCGCATCGGGAGCAATGGATACATAAAAAAAATTAAATTTAAATTGTTAAACAAAGGTAACCGCGTCTACAAACAGACACTGCCAAACAGCCCTGATCTGCTCCGCCGAGAGAGTGAAGATTGTTCACTCGTTTGCAGCTGCAGAAGCAATCATCCCAACGCACGCAAGCAAATCTGCATCAGGATGCTATTTCACACTGCAGCACACAGGAACGACGAAGATCAATAAACAACTGTGCAGTGCGTTTAAGACGAATAGAGGGCCCTCTGACCCGCTGAAAACTGCTTCCCTGACCGGGAATCGAACCCGGGCCGCGGCGGTGAAAGCGCCAAATCCTAACCACTAGACCACCAGGGAGACATCAACGCCGCTTGGTAGCTCTGCTGAAAATTTCCTCGCTGCCCGTGAATCGAACCTGGGCTGCGGCAGAAAGAAGACTTTCACCGGTACATCCATCAATGTAATTTTCTTGTATCCCTTGCTCCAGATGTGATGTCTATAACATTGGGGAGACTGGAGAGTCATGTCACATCTCCGGGACTCACCTGCGCGCTTTTATTGGAAAAAAGCGCGGAGCGGACCCGGAAGCTGGTGTAGCGCAAGCTAACCTGGGTAGGTTTTTTTTTCCCAATAAAGGCGAGCAGGAGAGTCCCAGAGATGTGACTTGACTCTCCAGTCTCCCCAATGTTACAGAGATCGCATCGGGAGCAATGGATACATTAAAAAAATTAAATTTAAATTGTTAAACAAAGGTAACCGCGTCTACAAACAGACACTGCCAAACAGCCCTGATCTGCTCCGCCGAGAGAGTGAAGATTGTTCACTCGTTTGCAGCTGCAGAAGCAATCATCCCAACGCACGCAAGCAAATCTGCATCAGGATGCTATTTCACACTGCAGCACACAGGAACGACGAAGATCAATAAACAACTGTGCAGTGCGTTTAAGACGAATAGAGGGCCCTCTGACCCGCTGAAAACTGCTTCCCTGACCGGGAATCGAACCCGGGCCGCGGCGGTGAAAGCGCCAAATCCTAACCACTAGACCACCAGGGAGACATCGACGCCGCTTGGTAGCTCTGCTGAAAATTTCCTCGCTGCCCGTGAATCGAACCTGGGCTGCGGCAGAAAGAAGACTTTCACCGGTACATCCATCAATGTAATTTTCTTGTATCCCTTGCTCCAGATGTGATGTCTATAACATTGGGGAGACTGGAGAGTCATGTCACATCTCCGGGACTCACCTGCGCGCCTTTATTGGAAAAAAGCGCGGAGCGGACCCGGAAGCTGGTGTAGCGCAAGCTAACCTGGGTAGGTTTTTTTTCCCAATAAAGGCGAGCAGGAGAGTCCCAGAGATGTGACTTGACTCTCCAGTCTCCCCAATGTTACAGAGATCGCATCGGGAGCAATGGATACATAAAAAAAATTAAATTTAAATTGTTAAACAAAGGTAACCGCGTCTACAAACAGACACTGCCAAACAGCCCTGATCTGCTCCGCCGAGAGAGTGAAGATTGTTCACTCGTTTGCAGCTGCAGAAGCAATCATCCCAACGCACGCAAGCAAATCTGCATCAGGATGCTATTTCACACTGCAGCACACAGGAACGACGAAGATCAATAAACAACTGTGCAGTGCGTTTAAGACGAATAGAGGGCCCTCTGACCCGCTGAAAACTGCTTCCCTGACCGGGAATCGAACCCGGGCCGCGGCGGTGAAAGCGCCAAATCCTAACCACTAGACCACCAGGGAGACATCGACGCCGCTTGGTAGCTCTGCTGAAAATTTCCTCGCTGCCCGTGAATCGAACCTGGGCTGCGGCAGAAAGAAGACTTTCACCGGTACATCCATCAATGTAATTTTCTTGTATCCCTTGCTCCAGATGTGATGTCTATAACATTGGGGAGACTGGAGAGTCATGTCACATCTCCGGGACTCACCTGCGCGCCTTTATTGGAAAAAAGCGCGGAGCGGACCCGGAAGCTGGTGTAGCGCAAGCTAACCTGGGTAGGTTTTTTTTTCCCAATAAAGGCGAGCAGGAGAGTCCCAGAGATGTGACTTGACTCTCCAGTCTCCCCAATGTTACAGAGATCGCATCGGGAGCAATGGATACATTAAAAAAATTAAATTTAAATTGTTAAACAAAGGTAACCGCGTCTACAAACAGACACTGCCAAACAGCCCTGATCTGCTCCGCCGAGAGAGTGAAGATTGTTCACTCGTTTGCAGCTGCAGAAGCAATCATCCCAACGCACGCAAGCAAATCTGCATCAGGATGCTATTTCACACTGCAGCACACAGGAACGACGAAGATCAATAAACAACTGTGCAGTGCGTTTAAGACGAATAGAGGGCCCTCTGACCCGCTGAAAACTGCTTCCCTGACCGGGAATCGAACCCGGGCCGCGGCGGTGAAAGCGCCAAATCCTAACCACTAGACCACCAGGGAGACATCGACGCCGCTTGGTAGCTCTGCTGAAAATTTCCTCGCTGCCCGTGAATCGAACCTGGGCTGCGGCAGAAAGAAGACTTTCACCGGTACATCCATCAATGTAATTTTCTTGTATCCCTTGCTCCAGATGTGATGTCTATAACATTGGGGAGACTGGAGAGTCATGTCACATCTCCGGGACTCACCTGCGCGCCTTTATTGGGGAAAAAAGCGCGGAGCGGACCCGGAAGCTGGTGTAGCGCAAGCTAACCTGGGTAGGTTTTTTTTCCCAATAAAGGCGAGCAGGAGAGGAACCCGAGGCACTACACGGGTAGTGCCTTCCTCCCGCCCTCCTCCTCTAACCTAATAATAAGACCCATTGTGGTAAGCAGGTAAGTGCTGCATTTTGCTTGTTCTGTTCTTCAGACCTTGTTTTTTTTTTTGAAGGTTACTTTTGGAGGGATTGCAGTGAAGACAGTGTAATGTTGCTCTTGCGACAGGTTTGAGGTGAGGGATGCCATGGTCGTCCCTGCTGATTACACTTGCAGGAAGTGTACCCATCTCCAGCTCCTCCAAGACCGTGTTCAGGAACTGGAGCTGGAGTTGGATGAACTTAGAATCATTTGGGAGGCAGAGGGGGTCATAGATCGGTGCTTCAGGAAAGTTGCAACTCCAAAGATTGCAGGCAGACGGGTGACACTGAGGAGGATTTGGAGAAAGCAGCAATGCAGAGAACCCCTGCGGTCGTTCCCCTCAAGAACAAGTAACCCTTTTGAATACTTGTTGGGGGAGGACTTACCAGGGGTAAGCAGTGGGGTTCAGGCCTCTGGCACGGAGCCTGTTCCTGTTGCTCAGAAGGGAAGGGTGGAGAAGAGCAGAGCAATAGTTATTGGGTACTCGATAGTTTGGGGCACAGATAGGCGGTGTTGTGGGGGTGAGAGAGTCTCACGATTGGTATGTTGCCTCCCAGGTGCAAGGATAAGCGACGTCTCTGATCGTGTTTTCCGGGTCCTTCAGGGGGTGGGGGAGCAGTCCGAAGTGGTCCACATTGGCACCAACGACATAGGTAGGAAGAAGGATGAGGATGTTAGGCAGGCTTTCAGGGAGCCAGGTTGGAAGTGCAGAGTTAGAACAGTCAGAGTTGTTGTCTCTGGTTTGTTACCCGTGCCACTTGATAGCGAGTCAAGGAATAGTGAGAGAGAACAGTTAAAAGCGTGGCAACAGGGATGGTGCAGGAGGGGGGGATTCCGGTATCTGGATAACTGGGATTCTTCCTGGGGAAGGTGGGACCTCTATAAACAGGAGGGTCTACACCTGAACCTGAGGGGCACCAGTATCTTTTGGGGGGACGTTTGCTAGTGCTGTTTTAGGTGGGGTTTAAACTAACTCTGCCGGGACATGGGAACCGAGACTGTAGCTTTAGGGTGCAGGACCTTGAGTGGAGGGAGGTTAGGAACATGGCATCAATTTCACAGGAGGTTGCCTCTAAACAGGAATGTGACATGAAGTGTATATACTTCAATTTGAGAAGTATACGAAATAAGGTAGGTGAACTTGCAGCGTGAGTTGGTACCTGGGAGTTCGATGTTGTGGCTATTACGGAGACATGGGTAGAATAGGGACAGAATTGGTTGTTGCAGGTTCCAGTGTTTAAATGTTTTAGTAGGGTCAGAGGTGAGGGGAAAAGAGGGGGAGGTGTGGCATTGCTTGTCAAGGATCGTATTCCAGCGGTGGAAAGGACGATGGATGAAGACTCGCCATCTGAGGTAGTTTGGGCTGTGGTTAGAAATAGGAAAGGTGAGGTCACCCTGTTAGGAGTTTTCTACAGGCCTAATAGTCCTAGAGATGTAGAAGAAAGGATTGCGAGGGTGATTCAGGAGAAGAGTGAACGTAATAGGGTGGTTGTTATGGGAGTCTTTGACTTTCCAGATGTTTACTGGGAAAGCTATAGCTCGAGTACATTAAATGGGGCGGTGTTTGTCCAATGTGTGCGGGAGGGTTTCCTGACACAATATGTTGACATGCCAACAAGAGGTGAGGCCGTACTGGATTTGGTTCTGGGTAATGAACCAGGCCAGGTGTTAGAATTGGAGGTAGGTGAGCACTTTGGGGACAGTGACCACAATTCGGTGACTTTTACTCTGGTGATGAAGAAGGATAAATGTGCACTGCAGGGCAAGAGTTAAAGCTGGGGGCAAGGAAATTATGATGCGATGAGGCATGACTTAGGATGCGTGGCTTGGAAAAGTAGTCTTTAAGGGAAGGGCACAATCGATATGTGGAGCTTGTTCAAGGAGCAACTATTGAATGTTCTTGATAAGTATGTACCAGTCAGGCAGGGAGGAAAGGGTCGTGTGAGGGAGCCGTGGTTTAATAATGAATTGGAATCCCTTGTTAAAGTGAAAAGGGTGGCCTATGTAAAGATGAGGCATGAAATTCAATTGGGGCGATTGAGAGTTATGTTAGCCAGGGAGGATCTAAAGAGAGAGCTACGAGCAGAAAGGAGGGGACATGAAAAGTCCTTGGTTGGTAGGTTTAGGGAAAACCCAAAGGCTTTCTATAGGTATGTCAGGAATAAAAGAATGACTCGGGTAGGAATAGGTCCAGTCAAGGATAGTAGTGGGAAGTTGCGCATGGAGGCAGAAGAGATTGGGGAAACACTGAATGAATATTTTTCATCAGTATTCACTCAGGAACAGGACATTCTTGCCGATGTGAATATTGAGTCACAATCAATTAAAATTCATGGCTTTGAGGTATGTAGGGAAGAGGTATTGGAAATTCTGGAAAGGGTGAAAATAGATAAGTCCCCTGGGCCTGATGGCATTAATCCTAGGATTCTCTGGGAAGCAAGGGAGGAGATTGCAGAGCCATTGGCCTTGATTTTTTATGACCTCATTGTCTACAGGAATAGTGCCAGAAGACTGGAGGATAGCAAAGGTGGTTCCCTTGTTCAAGAAGGGGAGTAGAGATAACCCTAGTAACTATAGGCCGGTGAGTCTCACTTTTGTTGTGGGCAAAGTCTTAGAGAAAATTGTAAGGGATAGGATTTATGAACATCTGGATAGGAATAATGTGATCAAGGATACTCAGCATGGTTTTGTGAACTACGAAGAGCAGAAGATAAAGATGTATATCGTGTATTTAAGGAGAACAGGTACCTAATAAACCTAGTCCGCCGATTTCTCAATGATGCTTCCAAGTTGACTTCAAAATTCGGTTTGTCCTTCCATTTTTTTCCTATTTTATTTTGTGAGTTTTAAAAACTATCGCAATCCTCTAACTTGAGTATGGGAGTTAGGAAGTTTCGTTGTGGCTGGACAGGACACTGGAATATTGTGGAATACATTTGGAATATTGTGTGCAATTCTGGTCTCCCTCCTATCAGAAGGATATTGGGAAATTTGAAAGGGTTCTGAAGCACCAATGGGTCCACAGAGAGGAGAGGCCCTTCTGCTGCCCTGAGTGCAGCACCCCGGACGTCTGTTCTCAAGCCCTGAGTGCAAGATGGCTTTCAGCAGTTCTTCCCACCTGCTGAGACACCAGTGGGTCCACACCGAGGAGAGGCCGTTCTTCTGCCCCGAGTGCATGAAGGGCTTTGCTCTTTCTTCTGACCTGCTGGCCCACTGGTGGGTCCACATGGGGGAGAGGGTGTTCAGTTGCTCTAAGTGCAGGAAGGCCTTCATCAAACCTCAGACCTGCACGTCTTTGGACACGACCACCCAGAGAAAACACACGCAGACACTGTGAGAATATGCAAACTCCTCACAGACAGACACTCAAGGCTGGAATCAAACCTGGATCTGTGGCACAGTTAGGCTGCAGTGGTAACCACTGAGCCACTACCTATTGCAACCCGAAGTAGGCAAGCAGGAGGTCTGGAGAACACAGCAAGCCAGGCAGCATCAGGATGTGGAGTAGTCAGCATTTTGGATATTAACCCTTCTTCAGGACTGAAACGTTGACTTCTCTATGAGAAAAGATTTACGGAACGTTGCTGGGGGTTGGAGGGTTTGAGCTACAGGGAGAGTCTGAATAGGCTGGGGCTGTTTTCACTGGAGCATCGGAGGTAGAGGAGTGACCTAATAGACGTTTAAATTCATGAGAGGGATGGACAGGGTAAAAGACAAGGTATTTTCCCTGGGCTGGAGGAGTCCAGAAATAGAGGGTATAGGTTCAGGGTGACAGGCGAAATATATTAAAGGGACAACTTCTTCATGCAGAGGGTGGCACATACATGAAATGAGCTTCCAGAGTATATGGGTCAGGTGCTGTCAAATGGGACTAGGTTAATTTAGGATATCAGGTCAGCATGGAAAAGTTGGACCGAAGGGTCTGTTTCCATGTTGTATGTGTCTCTGACTACTGGTCCTGATGTAAGTTTAAAAGAGAGTCCAAGTAACTTTGAATAGTTCAATCTTGTTGAACTCACCTCCTCAAATGTTTCAAATGACTCCATCCGAGCGATACTGTTTAAACATGCTGAGTTGGACAAAATATCCTATCAAGTTCAACACTAACCCAGAGTTGAAGATGTCAGAAATCACACGATACCAAGGGGACCAAAACTGATCACAATATTCCAGGTGCAGCCTTATCAACGTTCTGTATAACTACACTATATCTTGCCAACATCTATACTCAATTCCCTAACTGATGAAGGTTAGTGTGCCTAAACCTTTCTTCACTGCCTTGTGCAGCGATGTTATCAGAGATAGAGGATCGAATTTAAACTGATCCACAATCCGGTGACTCGGAGCACCGAAGCAGAGTAGTGCAGCATGAGTGTGCTGGGCACATAACCCAGAGGTCGATGGGTCAAAACCATGTGATGCTATTGCTCAATGTCTCCATAAGCTGCTTTCCTTGGCAAAGGTGCTCTGTTCTGTATCTTACCTTTGCATCTGCTTCCCAAAGCTTCTTCAGTGGAGGAGTGGCAGTGGCAGCTGGAGCCCAGGAGCTCAACAACCCACCGGAGCTGGAGGAAGCTCCGAGCTCCAAAAGGGGGGCCCAACTGGAGGCTGGATTGGCTCAAGGCTTGTATCTATTAACTTATTTAAATGGTACCTACTGTATGGGGCTTTGGTTCACATTAAAACCGGAGGATCATGTCAGAGTGTTTGTTTATATTTAGCAGTTGTAGTTGGTAAAATACACTCCCTGGAGGAGCACCTTCTTTGATGCTGCATTTCTTACCTTATGCACTTCCCCCATTTATTATCTCCCATCTTGATTGTATATTTTTTGGGTCAAATTTGATTTCATATTTATCAGACTTGGTATTCACTGTGTGCTATTAATTTGTTTGTTCAAATATTGTAAGTCAAAATTAATGCTGTAATTTCATTTCTGATGTCAGAGTTTGACATTGAATGTGCAGGTGTGAATACCAGTAAGTTGTGAAAATAAATCAATAACTTGTGATTTTACAGCAAAAAGAGTAGTTCACCGCTATCAATAGCATTGTCTCATTTGAAGGGGATGAGTTGAGCCTGACCGACAAACCGTATCAAACAGTCACCGAATTTTATTAATATTTTCGTTATCTTCATTAAAGATAAATACTCCGGCATGCTAAAATTTATCCAATTTGTTTATAAGATTTATTTATATGTCCATTGCTCTGACACATTGGGGAGACTGGATGCCAACTTGCAGAACATTTCAGGGAACAGCTCTAGGACTCCAAACCTAAACGACCCCATCGCCCTGTGGCTGAATACTTTAACTTCCCCTCCCACTCGGTCAAGGGCATGCAAGTCCTGTGCCGCATCCCCCTCCAAGCTCTAGCTACCTGACGCTTGTAGGAAGAATACTTCATCTTCTGCCTTGGGACCCACCAACTACAGTTTCCGTATTTCCCCTCACCCTCACTCTCACACCACGCGCCTTGTCCCAGATCCAACCTTCCAACTCGGCATTAGCCTCTTGAGCAGTCCTACATTTTCATCTTGCTTCCCACCTATTCGCTCCACCCTCCTGTCTTACCTCTCATGATAAATCAGCACCACCATCGACCTATTTCATTCACAGTTACCCCCCCCTCCATCTCCATCCTCTTCCCAATTATCTCTCAGCCCCGTTGGACCAACCTTCATTCCTGATGAAGAACTTATGCTCTAAGTCAAGACTGTGGTGAAGGAACATCCTTAATAAGAAAGAGTTACCAATTCAGATTTATTTCCCATTTGTTCCCCCCGTTCTTCTAGAAATAAGAAATGTCTTTTTCTTCCACTAGAAAGTGGTCTTACACTTTGCGGTGTCTGAAGTGTTATACCACTCCATCTTTTTGCCTACCTATAAAGAATCCTTTCAATATGTTTTTCGGACAATGGTGGCGGTGACCAAAAGCAATCATTTCACTCCTCTTCAATGTCCCATTTCTCCTCCTAGGAACCACTTTGACATGTTGTCTGTGTGTATTTGGTTTTCAAAATGTAATTTGGCCATTGAAGTGAACAGGGTTAGTCTTTATCGATCGCTAGCTTTGTTTGCACTAACTGCAATTATCCATCAATTTGCTGTTTTTTTGTTCCATCAAAGCTGGAAAAAATTATCTGTATTTATTTTGCACTCAAGTGTGAAAAGTCATCCCAAGGGTGGTCATATTATTATAGCTGATTGAAGCTATAACAGGAGTAATTGTGTGGCAGTTTGAGACTAAAATATTGGCTGGAAAGAATGTAGATTGATGATGAAAGTCAGAAAGCAGAATCTCTGGCCACAATCTATCATTCTGGCTTGATTAATTGGTGGCTCTTCAATGGCACCTTCCAAGCCATCACCTCAACTACCAAGAGCAGGTAAGTGTGAACACAGCATTCCAACTGTGAAATATATCGCATTGCTTCTTTGTTATTGATCAAAAACCTGGAACTCGCTCCTGAACATTATTGCAGACCAAATCATAATGTGAAGCAATTTAAGAGGCAGCTCAGCGCCACTTTTTCAAGGACAATTTGGGAAGGGTTGTTGGCAGACCCAATGATATTCACATCACATGAAATAATAAGCAAAGAGGCATGGATAGAGGAATGGCTAACCAATGATACAATTGGGATAAGGGGCACGTTCAGGATAGCAACTTGTAACTAGTAGTGTGCCACAGGGATCAGTGCTGGGGCCAAACTTATTTACAATATGTATTATTTACAAGTATTTACTTCGATAAGTAAAGTGAATGCACTATTGCCAAGATTGCAGAAAAGATGGTTGATGGGAAGGCAGGTGGTGAGAAGACATGAAATATCTGCACAGGGATATAGACAGATTAAGTAAATGAGCAAACCTTTTGCAGATGGAATAGAATTTGGGGAAATGAGGTTGTGCACTTTGCCAGGAGGAACAGTGCTGAATGTTAAATGGAGAAAGCTGTTGAATAGAGGGATTTGGAAGCCCATACCCATGCATCTCTTCCTCCAAGTTCAGTGAAAAATAGGGAAGGCAAATGGGAGGTTTACCTTTAAATACAGTGTAAAGGTCGGGAGGTTATAGTGAACCTATGTCAGGCACCAGTCAGGCCACAACTGAACACTGGGTGGGTCCTTTACCCAAGGAAAGATATACTGGCTTTGGAGGCAGTCCAGAGAAGGTTGACTAGGATGAAAAGAATATCATATGAAGAGAAGTGAATAGGTTGGGCCTATACTTATTACAAGTGAGAAGATTTGGAGGTAACCTTATTTTCACATAAACGATTCTGGGGAGACTTGACAGGCTTGATGTGGAAAAGTTTACGTTTGTGGGTGAGTCTAGCACCAGAGGGAATAACCTGCAAATGAGAGATTGCATGTTGAAGACAGATAGGAATTTTTACTGAGGGCAGTAAATCTGTGGAACATGTTACTACAGGGGGTTGTTGAGCTTGGGTCGTTAAGTACATTCAAGGCTGTCAGTTTTTGTTTAACTAGTGAGGGAATCGAGGATTATGGCGAAATAGCAAGAAAGTGGAGTTGATGTTTACCAGAGTTAACGTGATCGGAATAAATGGCAGAATTGATTCAATGAGCTGAATTGAATAGTTAATAATAAAGGGGCCAGTACATCCTTCCTGAGATATGGGGCCCAAAATTGCGTTCAATACTCCAAATGCGGCTTGACCGGAGCCTTACAGAGCCTCAGAAGTACATCCCTGCCTTTATATTCAAGTCTGATCAAAATAAATGCCATCATTGCATTTGCCTCCCCAACTATTGATTCAACCTTCAAGTTTACCTTGAGAGAATCCTGGAATAGAACTCCATCGTCTCTTTGCACATCCGATTTCTGAATTTTCTCCCCATAATCCTTCTGTTCCAGAGTAGGAGCAGAGATTTTCTGACAAACCGATTTTATTCAGGGATACCAAGGTAGGTCTGGAATTTCCAATATCTCAGAAGGAATAGTTATTCCTGGACAATGCAGAGAGGACTATGGTGTGGTCCTGTAAACCTGAGTCAGCAATAACTCTTTCTGGATCAAGAAACAAAAGGGCCACTGAGAAACTGCAAAATCATAAGCCCTCAGAAAAAGAAATTAGGCAATTCAGCCCATTGAGTCTGCTCCACCATATAATCATTCTTAAGTATCAAGGGTTACGGGGAGAATGGGGATGAGAAAGTTTTCAGCCAGGATTGAATGGTGGAGCAGACTCAATGGGCTGAATGGCCTAATTTCTGCTAGCTAACTATCCCTGGGAAGAAGGATGTATAACAACAAGCTGTTTCCTGGGACAGATGAGATAAGTTTTTAATAAACTCGTGACAAAAGGACAAGTTAGTCTGTCTGTGGAAGGATGGCCTTGACACCAAGAGGTTAATTGCAGGACAGGCTGTTTCAAACAGACAGCTAAACCTCAAGGCTAAGAAGGTATGCTACACACTGGAGGTCTCTAGCAATGTGGGGAGGTGGTGTTAGAATCTAAAGAAACATCACACCACAGATTTAAAAGTGATGAATCTCCACCAGAATTTAAACCCAGAAAGATGCAGCAGCAGTACTTGGAAGAACAACACTGCAGTGAATCCCTGAACACTTCCAGAGACAGATATTGTCGGTGGAAAGTCAATTAAATTCTGCCATCAATTGGATGATCCCCAAGTTGGGAGTGAGGTTGAACTTGGTGACTTGTGTGGGGGGGGGGGGTTATTTTTGGTTGCTACAGACAATAAAGTGCAAATCATTGTTTCAGCAGTTGATTCTCTGCGCAGTTTCTGAGTCAGGAGCCAAATTAAGGCAATTCACCCACAGCCACAGTGAGGCTAGGATTAATATTGACTCCATTGCATTCAGCACGACATCACAGCAGCATTCAAGATCTCAAACAGAAACACCCAGAGGAACATGTTGCCCTACATTAGGTAAAATTAGCCTGAAAAGTGGTGTAATCTGTTCTAGTGATAAAAATAAATCCCCAACACTTTAAAATCAATTATCAGCAATTTTTTATCCAATCGTTACAGTTAAAAAATAAACACAACTATTAACAAACTGGTTATAGGCCAAGAGCAGACAGGTGGCATTAGTTTAGTTGGGGATCATGGACTGGTTGGTCTGAAGGGTATGTTTCTGGCCTACATGACTCCATAGCACTGAATGAATGGAGATCCATCCCAAAGATGAAAAAATTTCGAGCACCACTTTACGCAAATATGTGGACCCCCCTCCTGAGGGCAGGAGGGCACTGAGGTTCAGTAGTTCAGACAGTCAACCAGCAACTTCTCTCTGGGAGACTTGTCTCAAGAAAGGAAGCGGTTTCCTGTCACATCAGTTAGATTATCCAGTTTGGAGCAGGTCCGATATGTCCAACAAAATAGGTAGACAGGGCAGTGAAGAAGGCTTAAGCCTCACTGCCCTTCATCAGTCAGGGAATTGAGTATAGAAGTTGACAAGTTATGTTGCAGTTAATCAGGATATTGGTGAGGCCACACTTGGAGTATTGTGATTCGTTTTGATCACCTTGCGAAACAAAGATGTTATTAAACTTGAAAAGAGTGCAGAAGACATTTACAAGAAACCAGGACTCAAGGTCTGAGTAACAGGGAGAGGTTGGACAAGCTAAGACGTTTTTATTTCGAGCATAAGAGCCTCGGGGGGTTGGGGCGGGCTCATAGAGGTGAAGAGATCCTGAGAGGCATGGAGAGGGTGAATGCACTCAATCTTTTTTCCCAGGATTGGGGAATTTCGAATATCAACATGCATTGAGAATCCCCATGAATACACGCAGCCTGCGTGGAGGGCTCAAGGGCTCTAATTGCAGAGAGAAATTTAATTCTTTCGCGAAATGTGGACTAGTGTTCTCGCTGTAGACGAGCCTTTCATTGGATTGTTGAATCTGGCGGGTAACAACGACCCCTGCCCCGTGGAAACTCTATGGAAGCAAATTGATTTCCTCAAACTGACTGGAGTGTCACCAGGATTGGGCAGAAGCCAATCGGTTGCCGAGTGCTGGAGAGGGGATTCCTTGCAGCACCAGGGACCTGGGTTTGAACCCACCCTCATGGTGACAGTGTGGATTTTGCCCTTTCTACCCCTCCCCCACTCCCTGTCTACGTGGGTTTCCTCTGGGCGCTTGATTTTCCTCCCATGTTCCAAACATGTACTGGCTAGAATGGATTGGGCGTTCGAAATTCAGGGATAAGCTGTGGGGTGGTATGTTCTTCCGAGGGCCGTATGGACTTGGTGGGCCAAACGGCCTGTATCCACAGTGATTCCCCCAACGTGTCTCCAGCCTGGCTTCCAGCTCCATCTCTCTGTGCCGAGATTCCTCCAGTGTGTGTTTTTCCCTAGTTTCCAGCACCCAGAACGTCCCACGTTCTGCAAATCGAAAGACAAGTCCCAACCTGCCCTCTCCCATGTGTGTTGTGTAACTGCTTAATCACTTTTAGTGGCCCAGCAAAGGCTAATAGCCAATTTGGCAAACCAGAGGATGGCCTCAACCGCGACCTTGGGTTCATGTCACATGACAGGTAACCCCCTTCACTGTTATGCTCTCTCTCACACTTACACACTCACACGCTCGTGCAGAGCCTTTCCGGTAGACATGCTCTCTCTCAACACACAATAATACGTCCCTACACACACACACCAATGCATACATCTTCGCACATGATTATACCCCATCACACACACACTTTACCCAGCATGCACACGCACTTACACACACTCTCTCTCTCATGCACGCACACTCACGCATTTGGAGTGAATTTGCATTTGCAGGATTATATATTTGGAAGTAAACCATTCTGACTCAAGATTGGGATACAGACAGACTCTAACCTCACAGCTTTCATGCATTGTTTGACGTGAGGTGCTACCTCCTTTTATAAACATAAAGTTTCCTGGAAAACGTGACTTAAAAGAAGTTCTGGAATGTACAGATTAATTAGCCTAAATCTGCAATCCATTTTAAAAGATGAATGATTTAACAGAAATCTAGGTTTCTTCAATTCATCACTTATGTTGCATGACACTATAATCTTTTTGCACTATATTCTGTGCCTTGTGATCCTACTCCACAGCTACCTGATGAAGGAGCAGCACTTCGAAACCCAGTGCCTCCAAATAAACCTGTTGGACTATACTCTGGTGTTTGTGAGATTTTAAAACTTTATTTCCAGTGAATACAGCCCACACCTCAAACTGTTGCCAGTAAACTTTGCAATGCAATGAAACAATGAACCTGTAGTCCTGAAAAATAATACAATTTCTAACAAAGATTAGCTACTCATTCACTGATCCTTCTGAGACATGACATTAGTGCTGAAGCTGAAAGAAATGAGCAACTTTTAAAACAAAAACCTGTTTTGGACCTCGCAGAGTCTGAACGTGGCGGTATGTTCAGGTAACCTTTACTACGACCTTATTTTGTTACAGCTTCAGATTTCACCAGCAAAAGAGCATACAATAAGTGCTTTTTAAAAGAAAAACACCTCCAGCCCAAAGTGCACCCAGTCCCCCCACCCCACTTTCTTTGTTGGTCAGCTGAGTTGTCCGTTTGTTACTGGATCCCTGGTACAGCCAGGTAAAGCATGCAGCTGGGATGACTGAGTGGAACCCCTTTCCTGCAACGGCAGTTTCCTTCACTAAAAAGGGCCAGGAGTGAATCAGATGGTGTTTTTCTCCCCCACTGGCGGCCTCCTGGGAGTGGAAAGGAAACAATCACCAAAACCCAGTCTTAGCTTTGTGAATCTTCAGAAAATAAGCCAACGTTCATCCCTTCAGATTTTCCATCCTGAGCTTTGTCACTCTTTTGTAGGGACATTACAAGTGGAGGTTTGCAGAAAAGCACCACAATGCAATCTGATTAATCAGGACCTGGATGTTTTCGTCTTTTAATGTAAGTGTTGTGCTCCAGAACATTGGTGTTCACAGTTTATAATACTTATCTTCCCAGTCCCCTGTATCACTTGTCGAAAATGTTTAATTTGCGTTTTGTAATCCTTTCACTGTCTGCTAATGAGGAAAGTGTTTTGCGTGTTTTACCTAAGTTTATGTTGATCATGCATACCTCGAGCCTCAAGCTAATTTCACGAGAAACCTTCTCCAGTTCAAAA